>NW_013712124.1:0-407 GCF_000517525.1 Limulus polyphemus | reverse complement strand
CCTTCCCATGTATATATAGCGAGAGAGAAAGTGTTCCATTTAATTATCTATTTAAAACATATACCCTTCCCATATATATAGAAAGTGTTCCACTTAATAACGCTGCATATGTGAACAAAATCTTTGGATTTCGATTCATATGGCAGAGCACACGTTCCGTACGCGGTAGGTCCAGGATTCGATCTCGTCTGTATCCTTTTTTTTTCGCTAAACAATGTTTCAGTAGAGAAATAATTTTATTACATACATTGTACACGAAATACGAGCTTGCTTCCCTACTAATAACATTATAAGCAGTTATTCTATTATTACGGTATTGTACAAATTGATGCTGTCAGTTGCTCAGTATTTCTTAAAGTGGTTAATAACACTATAAAAATAAAGCTAAAAATACAACATAATAATTA
>NW_013712123.1:0-407 GCF_000517525.1 Limulus polyphemus | reverse complement strand
TTCTCATTAAGCTGTTCATAGAACTACCTGATTTTGAACTGAGAGACTGGAGGAAAGGCAGATGCTTAACAGCACTCACTTCCAGCTCATAAGCTACTTTTGTCTGATAGAATAGAGGGATATATATCTCCTGCACAGGTTTTAAGTTATTAGGCCACTTCGATGAGATGTTTAAATAGGTTCTACAGGGTTGCTGCCTGTTTCATTGTTAATCGGAATATCAGTCTAACGTTCTTAAGAGCTCTAGCTTACCCACCAATCCAATAAGTTAGCATATAGTTTATATATTTTTAATGACAAAGGTAACAGTTTCAAATCTCGCATTTTTAGTATAACAGTTCGGTAATGTAATGAAAAGTTTTAACCATAAATTAACTCCTAAAGAAGCCAAAGTTCGCGAGTTTAAA
>NW_013712122.1:0-407 GCF_000517525.1 Limulus polyphemus | reverse complement strand
GAATTTTAATGGGCAATTAAGTTTGCTAAAATTGAAATTTCAATTTTTACTTTCCACCCCAACCAAGTTTTTATTGGGCAGCTAAATTTGTTAAAGTCTGAGAGTTAACGTTTTTCTTTACAACCAACTCCCAACCAAATTTTTATTGGGCAGCTAAATTTGTTAAAATTTGAGATTTAAATTCCCCCCCCCCCAAAAAAGGGAATTTTATTGGGCAACAAAATTTCCTAAAATTTGAGATTTAAATCCCCCCCACCAAAAAAACTTATTGGACAGTTATATTTGCTAAAATTTAGATTAAAATTTTTTCTTTCCACCTCCCAAAAAATAACATTTATTGGGCAGCTAAATTTCCTAAAATCAGAGATTTAAATTTTTTCTTCCCCCCCCCCCCCCCAAAAAAAAAT
>NW_013712121.1:0-407 GCF_000517525.1 Limulus polyphemus | reverse complement strand
ATACATATGTAAATAGCAATTGTTAAAACCAAGATTAAGCACCAATCGATTTTTAAGACATTTTTCTAATTAAAATCTTTCGTGCAAAATTACACGAGGCCTATCTATGCATAGCCGTTTCTAATCTTGATTAGAGATTAAACAGATAGCCAAAGGCAGCCATCGCAAACTCTTAGGCTACTCCTGTTTAATAGTATAGTTCGTTTTAGCCGTTACTAATCTTGATTAGAGATTAAACAGATAGCCAAAGGCAACCATCGCAAACTCTTAGGCTACTCCTGTTTAATAGTATAGTTCGTTTTAGCCGTTACTCTTGACGTGTATCTACGGCCCCAAAGTGCGGAGCGCATTTTTTGCAGAAACGGGATGTAAACCATGCATCACCCTCATTTCGGGCCTTTTAACTG
>NW_013712120.1:0-407 GCF_000517525.1 Limulus polyphemus | reverse complement strand
GAGATGAGAAAACTAGGTTATGCAGTACAACAATCCCAGTAAGTAACTAGTTTCTGTACAAATAAGGATTTGAAAACTAGGTTATTCTATACGATTATACTTTATATTTTCATTTCATGCTTTGGTATAATGTAAACTGTAATTTGCATTTCATTCTCAGAGTTTAGAGTTTAGGTAATTACATGTGCCAAAGATTAAAATATCCCAACATTTGTTTGCATTTTTTCATTAAAAAAAAATCTAGCTTTTAAATCAGGAAGAGCTTAGTAATCAGCTATTTGAGCTTTCGGTATTACGGTTTACAGACAGCAATAACGAGTCTAAGTTTGATCATGTTAATAATCTCCAAAAGTTTCAACATCAATTAAATCTTGTTTTTATACTTGAAAACGTAATTTATATTAAAT
>NW_013712119.1:0-407 GCF_000517525.1 Limulus polyphemus | reverse complement strand
ATTGTGGTCACTCTTGTTTGTTTTCTAGATTTATGGACATTATTTATTCTTCGAAACACATCATGCATGTGACGATTATTAAAAGATCCGAACTTCTCATGTTTATTTACTCCAGCAAAACCACTTTTGCCATAATTGTCGAAATTGATTTGTCCCTTTCTATGTAATGGCACGTATGTATGTTCTGTAAGTTTTTTGTGTAATTTTTTACTATTTGTAGCATCATTATTTATTTATTTCTCGTTAGCACCTACCACGACTTTAATTTGTACTGAAAATACATCTCCATCCTGTTCTTTTTTTCCAGTAAGATCACCTGTCGCTTCTCTGGCAGCGGAGCCACCTTTCGTCTTTTCTATATCATCAACCTGAAGTACTTGCTTTTTTCTAACATCGGTGCTTGGTAG
>NW_013712118.1:0-407 GCF_000517525.1 Limulus polyphemus | reverse complement strand
TTAAGGAGGGCTAGTGCAGATAGCCCTCGCGTAGCTTTGCGCAAAATCCAAAACAAACAAATAATACTTTGACTTACGGAAACCGTTTTGTATTTTCGAACATTACGAAGTCAGTACAAGATATACCAAAAATCTCGTAATAATTTTTCAATGATCTTGCCGATACAGCGAGTGAGGCTGATCGATTTGCAACTTTTTGGTTTCTGAATCATTGCAGATAAAATAATTTTCATAAACAGAAGTTCATAGCCATGCTGTAAGTAAAATCACCATTCTGCGATTTCAATGGTATTGGAAGTGCAATTATTATCGGAGCAAAAAAAAGTGGTCACCAAGTTTGTATTTCAAATTTAAAGGACGAAATAAACTGCCTACAAGTTTGAATAAGGTATGGTTTAAAACTTTTC
>NW_013712117.1:0-407 GCF_000517525.1 Limulus polyphemus | reverse complement strand
GTACTGGTTACACTCAAAATGTACCTTTAGTTAAAGTAGCTAGTACGGGTTACACTCAAAATGTACCTTTAGTTAAAGTAGCTAGTACTGGTTACACTCAAAATGTACCTTTAGTTAAAGTAGTTAGTACGGGTTACACTCAAAATGTACCTTTAGTTAAAGTAGCTAGTACTGGTTACACTCAAAATGTACCTTTAGTTAAAGTAGTTAGTACAAGTTACACTCAAAATGTACCTTTAGTTGAAGTAGTTAGTACTGGTTACACTCAAAATGTACCTTTAATTAAAGTAGTTAGTACGGGTTACACTCAAAATGTACCTTTAATTAAAGTAGCTAGTACTGGTTACACTCAAAATGTACCTTTAATTAAAGTAGTTAGTACTGGTTACACTCAAATGTACCTTTAA
>NW_013712116.1:0-407 GCF_000517525.1 Limulus polyphemus | reverse complement strand
AAACATGTTGAGTGATGCATTTGGTAAAGAAACGGCATTTTTGTATGCATTATATCTCTATTCAATGTGTAAAACATACATATCTTGTAAATTGTAGGTACTCACATTAAGTGTAAAGCAAAGAAATGTAACCTACTTTTCAGATTCAGCGTATCCAAATTCACAAAATAGAATACGTTTTAGACTTTCATTCAGAAATTTCATTATATTATTTTGATAGCCCCTTTTTCTTGATTTCTTCATACAGTTTGACCAAGTGAATATGTATATATATATATATATGTATATATATTTGTATGAAGATTATATCAACTGGTAGGGTAGCGTATCTACCACCAGTCAACACGTCTGTCACATGATAACATAAAACCATAGGGAGTTAACGTTACTTTTGCTTTTCTAATATC
>NW_013712115.1:0-407 GCF_000517525.1 Limulus polyphemus | reverse complement strand
GTGATAATTAGGCGCTCTGCGTTATATTTAGTGATAATTAGGCTCTCTGCGTTATATTTAGTGATAATTAGGCTCTCTGCGTTATATTTAGGGATAATCATTTTATTCGTTATATTTGTTAAGTTCAAATATTCTTTTATAAATAAAACTGCATTTTATTGTTTAGCATCATGTTGCAATGTCCTTGTTTGAAGACTTTTTTCTGTAGCACCTTAGTTTTATGTATGTTCTGAAAGTTTTTTATTACCCTTTAAAACCAGGTGTTAAATAGATAAAATTATGAGAAAAAGTTGAAATATATGTATGTCATACACGTGCGCGTACAGATCTGAAACTAAGGAGTTTTTATTATTATTTTGGAAAGAATGTGGTCGCCTCAAATAAGTGGGTGTGTGGAGCAAAATGAA
>NW_013712114.1:0-407 GCF_000517525.1 Limulus polyphemus | reverse complement strand
CATGACTAGAAAAGTTTAGTGTTATAAATCAATGTATCAGAAAACAAAAACGTCTGTTTTGATCAGATTGCACTGGAACATCAGTTTGGCGCCCTCGTTGTTAACGATATTTTTGACCCTAATTTCGGGTTAAATTGGGCCAGAATGTAGGAGAATCGCGTTCACTTTTATTTCTGTTTTAACCCGAAGTATATCTCTTTTTACTCGGATTGAAAGAAACTTAACTATCGAGTTAGAGAGTGATTATACAAACCAAAGTTCTGCCATCTATCGTCAGAAATGTTTTCAGTGCTGTTACACAGCATGGGTACGTATTTACGAACTCTTATAGAGCAGTGTTATGGGCTTGTTTGTTTGTTGGGTAGTACAGAGCTGAACAATGGAATCTTATAGAGCATTGTTATGGG
>NW_013712113.1:0-407 GCF_000517525.1 Limulus polyphemus | reverse complement strand
CCTGAAAAATATAACTGAACATAATTGGAACATAATTCATTATAAAATATGTCATATACACTACACGGATGTAAAATATAAAGCAAAATTAGTATTATGATATAATTTTGATCTGACAAAAAAATACACGGGTTTTTTTCTTTCCGTGTTTCTACTCAAATAAAAGTTTTAATCATTTATAAACATCATTTTCACACATTAATAAATACAGAAAAACTCTATAAACACTACCTGTGAAGCTCAGATTTTAGTAATTTATAAAACAATATAATATATTTTAATATTATTAATAACTAATCTTTTGAAACCAAATTTTATATGTCTCTTTAACTGAAATTTATCATTTAAACCAATTGAATATTTGTACTGATGATTAAAAGTTATTATAAGTACCCCTGTTTTGTACT
>NW_013712112.1:0-407 GCF_000517525.1 Limulus polyphemus | reverse complement strand
TTTAACTTAAAGTAGGCATTACAAGATAAATATATTTTAGTTACAAAATAAGCTACTGTTGCTATCACTTGGATCTGTAACACTACATTGTTTTTTCACCTATCAACAGGCTAATAATGAGCTGCAAAAAGAGACGATAGTATTGGCACATTAAACAACTTCAAAGTAATTTTGCAATGCTTACTTTCCAGTCCTTTAATTTTCATCACTTGCTGATTAAGCGATTCCTGTTATTATATATATATATATCTACTCTTTCAAACACACAACTGACCAGTATGTATTTACGACCACTTACAGCTTTGTGTTTGAATAATAATTTTCCATAACTTTTTTACTTGTTTAGGAAATAAAATTCCTTTAATATGTTTCTAGAAGATAAAATGTTTAGTGGCCCAAACAAAAAA
>NW_013712111.1:0-407 GCF_000517525.1 Limulus polyphemus | reverse complement strand
GTACTCTAACAACCAATGACAGACTTTGTTTCTGAATGCAGTACTGTAACAACCAATGACAGAGTTTGTTTCTGAATGCAGTACTGTAACAACCAATGACAGAGTTTGTTTCTGAATGCAGTACTCTAACAACCAATGTCAGAGTTTGTTTCTGAATGCAGTGCTGTAACAACCAATGACAGACTTTGTTTCTGAATGCAGTACTGTAACAACCAATGACAGAGTTTGTTTCTGAATGCAGTACTGTAACAACCAATGACAGAGTTTGTTTCTGAATGCAGTACTCTAACAACCAATGTCAGAGTTTGTCTCTGAATGCAGTACTCTAACAACCAATGACAGAGTTTGTTTCTGAATGCAGTGCTGTAACAACCACTGTCAGGGTTTGTTTCTGAATGCAGTACTGT
>NW_013712110.1:0-407 GCF_000517525.1 Limulus polyphemus | reverse complement strand
GTATAAAATTATATTGTTCTATAGTGACAACAAGTTGTTCAAGGTGTATAATATCATTTTTGTTCTATAGAGACAACAAGTTGTTCAAGGTGTATAATATCATTTTGTTCTATAGAGACAACAAGTGGTTCAAGGTGTATAATATCATCTTGTTCTATAGGGACAACAAGAGGTTCAAGGTGTATGATATCATCTGGTTCTTTAGTGACAACAAGTGGTTCAAGGTGTATGATATCATCTTGTTCTATAGTTACAACAAGTGATTCAAGGTGTATAGAATTATATTGTTCTATAGAGACAACAAGTGGTTCAAGGTGTATGATATCATCTTGTTCTATAGTTACAACAAGTGATTCAAGGTGTATAGAATTATATTGTTCAATAGAGACAACAAGTGGTTCAAGATA
>NW_013712109.1:0-407 GCF_000517525.1 Limulus polyphemus | reverse complement strand
GTCGGGAATGACGTGCGGAGTTGTTTGCATTCGAGGTCGACATGGCGCCGGAAGGTGTTATGATATGTTTATATAAGGTTATTGTTATATAGGTTTATAAGTCAGTGTCTTATTTGTAACTCTGCTTCCAATAACAGCGTTGCTTTACGCCGCCGAAACATGTAGAACCTTTTTCTTTTTTGTTGTTTTTTTCTGGGGGGGGGGGGGTCCCCCGTTTTTAATAAATCAAATGTGTTGTGCAATAACTCAACATTATGTGTGTATTTTGATAGTCATTTATATTTTGTTTGTTTATAGTTAAGCACAATGAGTTTTTTGTGCTCTGTCCACCTCTGGTTTCGAAACCCGCATTTTAGCGTTATAAGTTCTAAGCTCTCACGCTTATTCTGCGGGAATATTATTCAGTG
>NW_013712108.1:0-407 GCF_000517525.1 Limulus polyphemus | reverse complement strand
CACGGTCACACTTATACCTTTAGCAACAGAAACAAATCTCCTTTCACTCAACTCGTCACGGTCACACTTATACCTTTAGCAACAGGGACAAATCTTCTTTCACTCGACTCGCCACGGTCACACTTATACCTTTAGCAACAGAAAAAATCTCCTTTCACCCAACTCGTCTCGGTCACACTTATACCTTTAGCAACATAGGCAAATCTCCTTTCATTTGACTCGTCACGGTCACACTTGTACCTTTAGCAACAGATACAAATTATCCTTGCACTCAACTCGTCACGGTCACAGTTATACCTTTAGCAACAGAAACAAATCTCCTTTCACTCGACTCGTCACGGTCACACTTATACCTTTAGCAACAGAAACAAATCTCCTTTCACTCGACTCGCCACGGTCACACTTAT
>NW_013712107.1:0-407 GCF_000517525.1 Limulus polyphemus | reverse complement strand
AGCAGTGGATGACTAGAGGGAAGTCATGATTACGTCTGAAAGGGCGAACCTGTTTAATGGGACAGGGATTCGAATCCGCGATTCGCAGATTGCCAGTCGAGCGTCCTAGCCACCTGGCCATGCCGGGCTCAATTTGAATGAAATCAGGTAAGTAAGTTTACGTATATTTAAAGTAATTTAAATTTAAAGTTACGGGTGCTAATTATATGTACGCTGTTTATATAGATGCTGATTAAGTAAGCTGTTTATGTGGAGGTTAATTATAGCTGATTATTATGTGGTGTTGACTTCGTACGCTGTTTATATAGATGCTGATTAAGTGAGCTGTTTATGTGGAGGTTGACTATAGCTGATTATTATATGGATATTGATTATGTACGCTGTTTACGTGGAGGTTGACTATAGCT
>NW_013712106.1:0-407 GCF_000517525.1 Limulus polyphemus | reverse complement strand
AGTTGACTAGAATTTTGTGATGCGGTGGTTAAATGTTGACTAGAAACTTTGTGATGCGGTGGTTAAATGTTGATTAGAACTTTGTGATATGGTGGTTATATGTTGACTAGAACTTTGTAATGTGGTGGTTAAATGTTGACTAGAACTTTGTGATATGGTGGTTAAATGTTGACTAGAACTGTGTGATATGGTGGTTAAATGTTGACTAGAACTGTGTGATATGGTGGTTAAATGTTGACTAGAACTTTGTGATATGGTGGTTATATGTTGACTAGAACTTTGTGATGCGGTGGTTAAATGTTGACTAGAACTTTGTGATATGGTGGTTATATGTTGACTAGAACTTTGTGATATGGTGGTTCAATGTTGACTAGAACTTTGTGATGTGGTGGTTATATGTTGACTAG
>NW_013712105.1:0-407 GCF_000517525.1 Limulus polyphemus | reverse complement strand
AGTAATATTACAACACAGACAGTTTTGTAATCTTCAAGTTTATTAGTGATCTTTAAAGAATTGTTTAGTATTGTTACAACACAGACAAAATGCCAGTCCTAAAGTTTATTAGTGATCTACAGATAATTGTTTAGTAATATTACATTACAGACAGGTTCCTAATCCTCAAGTGTATTAGTGATCTACAAAGAATTGTTAATTAATAGTACAAAAAAAACAGGTTGCTAATCCTCAAGTTTTTTAGTGATCTACAGAGAATTGTTTAGTAATATTACAACACAAACAAATTGCTAATCCTCAGTCCTATAGAAAGTTGTTTAGTAATATTACAACACAGAGAGGTTGCTAACCCCCAAGTTTATTTGAGATCTACAGAGAATTGTTCAGTAATGTTACAATACAGACAG
>NW_013712104.1:0-407 GCF_000517525.1 Limulus polyphemus | reverse complement strand
ATATGTAACCCTTTTTGTTAATGAAGTAGAAGAACTACATTACCACTGGGATGTGAAGTGACCAACATCCGCCTAATTATATGCAACCTTTTTGTTGATGAAGTGGAAGAACTACATTACCACTGGGATGTGAAGTGACCAAACATCCGCCTAATTTATATGTAACCCTTTTTGTTGATGAAGTGGAAGAACTACATTACCACTGGGATGTGAAGTGACCAAACATCCGCCTAATTTATATGCAACCCTTTTTGTTGATGAAGTAGAAGAACTACATTACCACTAGGATGTGAAGTGACCAAACATCCGCCTAATTTATATGTAACCCTTTTTGTTAATGAAGTAGAAGAACTACATTACCACTGGGATGTGAAGTGACCAAACATCCGCCTAATTTATATGCAACT
>NW_013712103.1:0-407 GCF_000517525.1 Limulus polyphemus | reverse complement strand
GATGTTCTGTTTATAAGTACATAACGACATCGATGAATGAATAAAGATAACTGATGTTCTGTTTAGAAGTACATAACGACATCGATGAATAAATAAAGATAACTGATGTTCTGTTTAGAAGTACATAACGATCTCGATGAGTAAATAAATGATAACTGATGATCTGTTTAGAAGTACATAATGACATCGATGAATAAATAAAGATAACTGATGTTCTGTTTAGAAGTACATAACGATCTCGATGAGTAAGTAATGATAACTGATGTTCTGTTTAGAAGTACATAACGATCTCGATGAGTGAATAAAGATAACTGATGTTCTGTTTAGAAGTACATAACGACATCAATGAGTAAATATAGATAACTGATGTTCTGTTTATAAGCACATAACGACATCGATGAATGAAT
>NW_013712102.1:0-407 GCF_000517525.1 Limulus polyphemus | reverse complement strand
AACTGTTTTCTTATCCATTACTACACAGACCACTACTAGATTTTAATACACATAACTGTTTTCTTATCAGTTACTATACAGACCACTACTAGATTTTAATAACCATAACTGTTTTCTTATCAGTTACTATACAGACCACTCTCTAGATCTCAATACTGATACTTATGTTTTTATTATCCATTATTAATGACACAAAACCTGTAATAAAGTGTTTATTAATTTAAAAAATGTATTTGCTACAGTGGTTTTAAAACACATTCAAAAAATATTAGAAAAAACGTTTGAATCTCATTACAAGTAACTGTGTTGTACAAACTTTAGATCTTGATGTATTATTAAAGAGATTGTTATTTTTATTTACATGTAGTGAACTAGAATAGTTTCTTAACTTAAGCATTGGAGTTGAA
>NW_013712101.1:0-407 GCF_000517525.1 Limulus polyphemus | reverse complement strand
CTTTATTGAGTCTTTATTTCAATAAGTTCTCTACTGTTTCATGGTTTTATTGGGTCTTTATTTCAATATGTTATCTACAGTTTCATAGTTGTATTGGGTCTTACTTTATTTCAATAATGTCATCTACTGTTCCATATTTCTATTGTGTCTTTATTTCAATAACTTATCTACTGTTTAATAGTTCTTTTGTGTCTTTCTTCAGTAAGTTATCTACTGTCTGATAGTTCTATTGTGTCTTTATCTCAATAAGTTATCTACTGTTTCATAGTTCTATTGTGTCTTTATTTCAATAATTCATCCACTGTTTAATAGTTCTATTGTGTCTTATTTTATTTCAATACGTCATCTACTGTCATAGTTCTATTGTGTCTTTATCTCAATAAGTTATCTACTGTTTCATAGTTCTA
>NW_013712100.1:0-408 GCF_000517525.1 Limulus polyphemus | reverse complement strand
TACAGCTTTAAAGGTGAATATTCAAGTAAAACAATACTTGCATAGAGTTAAAACGTGAATACTTTCCACATAAAACTATTTCTTTAGATGTTCGCCCCTCGTGTCTTAGCGGTAAGCCTGAAAGCTTGCATGTTAAACATTTGGTTTTAATACTTTCGGGGGGCATAGTGCAGTTATTCCATTGTGTATGTTTGAGCTTAAACATAACAAACAAACATTAAATGTAAATTTGTATAAAATGTTCTTTTTCTTATTATGTTTGTATATTACACAAATTTGCACAAATCTCAATAAAAATGTAATTTACAATAAAACAGTAGTATGTTCCCTTAATTCTTTTTTTCGCTCTTCAAGTTTTGTACTTCATGGAAATGAAAAGGCTTTGTTGTTAAAAAGTATTGTTGCGTC
>NW_013712099.1:0-408 GCF_000517525.1 Limulus polyphemus | reverse complement strand
GTTACTCTTATAACATATTCAAAGAGAAGTCGGCTAGTGAACAACATCCAACACGTAAACTACTCTAACAGAATAATTGGATTTGGCTGTTACTCTTATAACATATTCAAAGAGAAGTCGGCTAGTGAACACCAGCCAACACGTAAGCTACTCTAACAGAAATAATTGGATTTGGCTGTTACTCTTATAACGTATTCAAAGAGAAGTCGGCTAGTGAACACCAGCCAACACGTAAGCTACTCTAATAAAATAATAAAATAATTGGATTTGGCTGTTACTCTTATAACGTATTCAAAGAGAAGTCGGCTAGTGAACAACATCCAACACGTAAGCTACTCTAATAGAATAATTGGATTTGGCTGTTACTCTTATAACGTATTCAAAGAGAAGTCGGCTAGTGAACACCAA
>NW_013712098.1:0-408 GCF_000517525.1 Limulus polyphemus | reverse complement strand
TTATATAACTGCACTAACGTACCACCAATCCAGTGATATATGATGTGTATATTATATAACTGGGTGGACATACCACCAATCCAGTGATATATGTATATATTATATAACTGCAGGAACTTACCACCAATCCAGTGATATATGTATATATTATATAACTGTGGTACGTATATACTAACCCACTGATATATGAAATATATATTATATAACTGCACGAACGTACCCCCAATCGAGTGATATATGTATTTATTATATAACTGCACGAAATTGCCACCAATCCAGTAATATATGTATATATTATATAACTGCGTGAACATACCACCAATCCAGTGACATATGTATATATTATATAACTGCACGAACGTTCCACCAATCCAGTGATGTATGGTATATATTATATAACTGCATGAA
>NW_013712097.1:0-408 GCF_000517525.1 Limulus polyphemus | reverse complement strand
TCTGTATAACAATCGTTGTTACAATGTGTCTGTATCATATCTTTGTTGCAGTCTGTATAACAATCGTTGTTACAATGTGTCTGTATCATATCCATGTTGCAGTCTGTATAACAATCGTTGTTACAATGTGTCTGTATCATTTCTTTGTTGTAGTCTGTATAACAATCGTTGTTACAATGTGTCTGTATCATATCCATGTTGCAGTCTGTATAACAATCGTTGTTACAATGTGTCTGTATCATATCTTTGTTGCAGTCTGTATAACAATCGTTGTTACAATGTGTCTGTATCATATCTTTGTTGCAGTCTGTATAACAATCGTTGTTAGAATGTGTCTGTATCATATCTTTGTTGCAGTCTGTATACCAATCGTTGTTACAATGTGTCTGTATCATTTCTTTGTTGCAG
>NW_013712096.1:0-408 GCF_000517525.1 Limulus polyphemus | reverse complement strand
TGAGTACTCAGTTTTGTATTTTTTGTGCCTTGACGATGAGTACTCAGTTTTGTATTTCTTTGTGCCTTGACGACGAGTACTCAGTTTTGTATTTTTTGTGCCTTGACGATGAGTACTCAGTTTTGTATTTTTTGTACCTTGACGAGAGTACTCAGTTTTTGTTTTTTGTACCTTGACGATGAGTACTCAGTTTTGTATTTTTTGTGTCTTGATGATGAGTACTCAGTTTTTTGTTTTTTGTACCTTGATGATGAGTACTCAGTTTTTTTTTTGACCTTGACGATGAGTCCTCAGTTTCTTGTACTATACTGTATTGAATCCCAACGGGGAGAAGACAGTGTTTGATTGGTATTGTAAACTTTGGAGAAAGTGGGCCAAAATATTGATATTAAAAACTTTTATTTTAGG
>NW_013712095.1:0-408 GCF_000517525.1 Limulus polyphemus | reverse complement strand
GTAACCATGTTTATATATATATGAGACTTGTTCTTCAATTGGTAACCATGTTTATATATATGGGACATGTTCTTCAATTGATTGTCTAACTGATAACCATGTGTATAAATATGGGACTTGTTCTTCAATTGTTTGTCTAACTGGTAACCATGTGTTTAAATATGGGACTTGTTCTTCAATTGGTTGTCTAACTGGTAACCATGTTTATATATATATATATGAGACTTGTTCTTCAATTGGTTGTCTAATTGGTAACCATATTTATATATATGAGACTTGTTCTTCAATTGGTTGTGTAACTCGTAACCACGTTTACATATACGAGACTTGTTCTTCAATTGGTTGTGTAACTCGTAACCATGTTTATATATATGGGACTTGTTCTTCAATTGGTTGTCTAACTGGTAA
>NW_013712094.1:0-408 GCF_000517525.1 Limulus polyphemus | reverse complement strand
ATTTGATGTTTAGTAAGATACAGGACACAAAGTTTCATATTTAGTAAGATACAGGACAAAAAGTTTCGTATTTAGTAAGATACAGGACACAGGGTTTGATGTTTTGTAGAACAGATTGTTTGACATTTATTAAAATATACACGAGAACGTTTGATGTTTAGTAAGATACAGGACACAACGTTCGATTTTCAGTGAGATACAGAATACAGTGTTTAAAAAAGGTAGATGTCACATGACGTAAGGATAGGTCAGAAAGCTTGAGATTGAAATATTCTAACGTTTGGTAAGCGCATTTTAAGGATGATAGTCAACTATGATATTTCTCCGGTTAACAAACCTATAAAGATGACAACGTCATGTTATCATGTTTCCAGAGTTTGCTAAATAAATTCCTAAACATAATATCAT
>NW_013712093.1:0-408 GCF_000517525.1 Limulus polyphemus | reverse complement strand
TGTTTGTAACTGGAACCATAACATGAGGTTAACATACTTAGGTAGCATGATATCCGTAACGGGAACCATATCATGAGGTTAAACATACTTAGGTAGCATGATGTTTGTAACTGGAACCATAACATGAGGTTAACCATACTTAGGTAGCATGATATCCGTAACGGGAACCATATCATGAGGTTAAACATACTTAGGTAGCATGATATCCGTAACGGGAACCATATCATGAGGTTAAACATACTTAGGTAGCATGATGTTTGTAATGGGAACCATATCATGAGGTTAAACATACTCAGGTAGCACGACGCTCGTAACGGGAACCATATCATGAGGTTAAACATACTTAGGTTGCATGATGTTTGTAACGGGAACCATATCATGAGGTTAAACATACTTAGGTAGCACGAC
>NW_013712092.1:0-408 GCF_000517525.1 Limulus polyphemus | reverse complement strand
CTGTGAAATTACTCATGACAGTTTAAAACAAGTTGAATTGCCTGTTTTTCTATATGTTATTATGTACACTAATTTTTTCTCAGAAAAGAGAATTTAAACCAAATTAAATTGCTTATTTTCTACATGTTATTATACATAATCTTTTTTTTTTGTCTCAGAAATCGTGGAGCTAGTCAAGAGAAAGTCCAAGGCTCACTTTCGGCCTCTGCTAGAGGAAGACGTATGTGATGAACAGTTTAGAAACATGATCAGACGCTGCTGGGCGGAAGACCCTGCTGACAGACCCGACTTCCAGAATCTGAAATCCATCGTTCGAAAACTTAATAAGTGAGGATAATGTCAACATGTATAAAAGGAAATATATCGTTAACTCGAATCTTATTAATATCTTGGACAAGTCAAGAATTT
>NW_013712091.1:0-408 GCF_000517525.1 Limulus polyphemus | reverse complement strand
AAGTTATTTGTTCCAGTCTGGTAGTTTAAGCATCAAGTCCACATGACAAGTTATTTGTTCCAGTCTGGTAGTTTAAGCATCAAGTCGACATGACAAGTTATTTGTTTCAGTCTGGTAGTTTAAGCGTCAAGTCGACATGACAAGTTATTTGTTTCAGTCTGGTAGTTTAAGCGTCAAGTCGACATGACAAGTTATTTGTTTCAGTCTGGTAGTTGAAGCATCAATTAGACATGACAAGTTATTTGTTCTAGTCTGGTAGTTTAAGCATCAATTCGACATGACAAGTTATTTGTTCTAGTCTGGTAGTTTAAGCATCAAGTCCACATGACAAGTTATTTGTTCCAGTCTGGTAGTTTAAGCATCAAGTCCACATGACAAGTTATTTGTTCCAGTCTGGTAGTTTAAGCA
>NW_013712090.1:0-408 GCF_000517525.1 Limulus polyphemus | reverse complement strand
AGAGCCCAACCGAGTGTTTAATCCCTATATGTGTTTTCATTCTAGGGATAAATGTATCTAGTGGTATCACATTTCCATCCCCTTAACCGTGCAGAGATTTATGGAAGGTCCCTCTGGAACAGTTTAGTTTAGATAGAAGTGTGGCGTCCGGTAATCGCACTGCAGCTCACACGACAGCTAATATAAAGTAAACGTTTGTGGTTTACTAGCATGGGTGTCCGCGCGCGCGTGCGTGTGTGGGGTGAGGGGTTGCCCCCCCCTGGCAAATGATAAACATAATTCTTTCTTTATTCATGCAGCATATGTATATGATTTTTTTATTCAATTTACAATTTCACACTAGTTTTCCCTTTCCTGAAAAAGTTCTGCGGACGCCCATGGTTACTGTTTGTCTTAAGCATAAAACTT
>NW_013712089.1:0-408 GCF_000517525.1 Limulus polyphemus | reverse complement strand
AATGAGATGATAAAATTTTGTGATGACTGAAAAATAGTGAGATGATAAAATTTTGAGATGAGTGATAAATAATGGGATGATAAAATGTTGAGATGTCTGGTAAATAATGGGATGATAAAATGTTGAGATGACTGTTAAATAATGAGATGATAATATGTTGAGATGACTGATAAATAAGGAGATGATAAAATGTGTTGATGAGTGATAAATAATGGAATGATAAGATGTTGAGATGTCTGGTAAATAATGGGATGGTAAAATGTTGAGATGACTGATAAATAATGAATGATAAAATGTTGAGATCAGTGATAAATAATGGGATGATAAAATGTTGAGATTAATGATAAATAATGGGATGATAAAACGTTGAGATGACTGATAAATAATGAGATGATAAAATGTTGAGAT
>NW_013712088.1:0-408 GCF_000517525.1 Limulus polyphemus | reverse complement strand
AGCTGTGACCTTATGAAACCACTTCATAAACATGATAGTTGAAAATTGACCAGCTGTGACCTTTTGAAGCCACGTCATAAACATGATAGTTGAAAATTGTAACCAGACTGTAGACTTTAATTTTGAAGCCACGTCATAAACATGAGAGTTGAAACTGACCAGCTGTGACCTTATGAAACCACTTCATAAACATGATAGTTGAAAATTGACCAGCTGTGACCTTTTGAAGCCACGTCATAAACATGATAGTTGAAAATTGACCAGCTGTGACTTTATGAAGCCACGTCATACACATGAGAGTTGAAAACTGACCAGCTGTGACCTTATGAAACCACTTCATAAACATGAGAGTTGAAACTGACCAGCTGTGACCTTATGAAACCACTTCATAAACATGAGAGTTGAAAC
>NW_013712087.1:0-408 GCF_000517525.1 Limulus polyphemus | reverse complement strand
ATACAGTTTTAGTACCGGACTTTTTTACCTATCAGGTTGAATATAGAGATGCAGTAGACAATGTTTTTATACAGTTTTAGTACCCGACTTTTTTACCTATCACGTTGAATATAGAGATGCAGTAGACAAGTGTTTTTATACAGTTTTAGTACCCGACTTTTTTAACTATCAGGTTGAATATACAGATACAGTAGACAATGTTTTTATACAGTTTTAGTACCCGACTTTTTTACCTATCAGGTTGAATATAGAGATACAGTAGACAATGTTTTTATACAGTTTTAGTACCCGACTTTTTACCTTTCAGGTTGAATATAGAGATACAGTAGACAATGTTTTTATACAGTTTTAGTACCGGACTTTTTTACCTATCAGGTTGAATATGGAGATACAGTAGACAATGTTTTT
>NW_013712086.1:0-408 GCF_000517525.1 Limulus polyphemus | reverse complement strand
GGTGTCTCGTCTGTGTATTAATAGTGTTGTACTGGTGTCTCGACTGTGTATTAATAGTGTTGTACTGGTGTCTCGACTGTGTATTAATAGTGTTGTACTGGTGTCTCGTCTGTGTATTGGTAACATTACTTCTGCGTCATATCTACGTTAATTATATTGTACTATTATCCTGCATTTGAATTAACATAGTTGTACGAATGTCGTGTGTATATCTGAAACTTTGCACTGTTATCATGTCTGTATTAACAACATTCCACTAATTTTATGGTAATATTAATAACATGTGATATCTACGTATTAATAGCTGTAGACATGTGATATCTACGTATTAATAGCTGTAGACATGTGATATCTACGTATTAATAGCTGTAGACATGTGATATCTACGTATTAATAGCTGTAGACATG
>NW_013712085.1:0-408 GCF_000517525.1 Limulus polyphemus | reverse complement strand
TAAGTGTTGTATTTAGACTACCTAAATGTTGTATTTAGCCTACCTAAGTGTTGTATTTAGACTAACTAAGTGTTGTATTTAGACTACCTAAGTGTTGTACTTAGACTACCTAAGTATTGTATTTAGACTACCTAAGTGTTGTATTTAGACTACCTAAGTGTTGTATTTAGACTACCTAAGTGTTGTATTTAGACTAACTAAGTGTTGTATTTAGACTACCAAGGTGTTGTATTTAGACTACCTAAATGTTGTATTTAGACTACCTAAGTGTTGTATTTAGACTACCTAAATGTTGTATTTAGACTACCTAAGTGTTGTATTTAGACTACCTAAGTGTTGTATTTATACTACCTAAATGTTGTATTTAGACTACCTAAGTGTTGTATTTAGACTACCTAAGTGTTGTAT
>NW_013712084.1:0-408 GCF_000517525.1 Limulus polyphemus | reverse complement strand
GATAATATATATACAGTAAGATACAGTAGTCTTTGTCCGTTCAGTGATAACATATAAAGTAAGATACACTAGTCATTGTCTGTTCAGTAATAACATATAAAGTAAGATAAACTAGTCATTGTCCGTTCAATGATAATATATAAAGTAAGATACACTAGTCATTGTCCGTTCAGTGATAACATATAAAGTAAGATACACTAGTCATCGTTCGTTCAGTGATAACATATAAAGTAAGATACACTAGTCTTTGTCCGTTCAGTGATGACATATAAAGTAATATACACTAGTCATTGTCCGTTCAGTGATAACATATACAGTAATATACACTAGTCTTTGTCCGTTCAGTGATAATATATATATAAAGTAAGATACACTAGTCATTGTCCGTTCAGTGATAACATACTAAAG
>NW_013712083.1:0-408 GCF_000517525.1 Limulus polyphemus | reverse complement strand
TAATACATAAATAACTAAAACAAAAAGACCATTAATAAGCTATTAATGAACACGAACACTATCTGAGACAGGTAATTATTACATAAGTAACTAAAACAAAAAGACCATTAATAAGATACTAATGAACACGAACACTATCTGAGACAGGTAATTATTACATAAATAACTAAAACAAAAAGATTAATAGCTTATTAATGGTGTGTTCGTGTTCAATAATTACCCGTCTCAGATATGGTCTTTTTGTTTTAGTTATTTATGTTAGCTTATTAAATTAATAAGCTATTAATGAACACGAACACTATCTGAGACAGGTAATTATTACATAAGTAACTAAAACAAAAAGACCATTAATAAGCTACTAATGAACACGAACGGGTAATTATTACATAAATAACTAAACAAAAGACC
>NW_013712082.1:0-408 GCF_000517525.1 Limulus polyphemus | reverse complement strand
CAGACAAGCAAACAAACAAACAATCTCAGAGATTTAGTAGTGTATAGATAAATAATGCAATAAGCTATACTACGTTTCACGAGTGCTGCTATCTAGCGTGATTTCTTGGAGGCAAGGAATATGTAACTTTCTACACCCATTCCTAGGAAAATGAAGCGAGCCTGATAAAAGTACTATTCTTAAAACATCACCTGTTTTCTTTCTTCTGTCTTAATGAAGAATAGAGTAACGTTACTGTTAGTCCTAACTGTAATCATTATTTACTTGTCTGTTTTAATACTGCAATTGAATCGTCTTTGTTCAGTGGAACGAAGTATGAATATCATATATCGTCACAAAACTTTTGAGATATTTCGTGGTAAAGAAATAAGAAAACAACCATTTTTGAAATTAAAATTAATCTCTATA
>NW_013712081.1:0-408 GCF_000517525.1 Limulus polyphemus | reverse complement strand
CAGGCGAATTTTTGAAGTATCACAACAGTGAGACCACAAGTAATGAAGAGTAGATTAACGGATCACAAGTTTAGTGTCTTATTTACGCAATTTGTTTATGAGACGCAGAAACAATTTAAACCTTTTTAATATAATTGATAATGCATTTAAAGTAATGAAATTAAAGTTTACAGTTGATAATTTATTCAACGGCACGAAATTATGGGAAAGTTAATCCCGCAAGTGTTCAAATTGAAACCGGTTGCTCTTCTCGCAAGTCTGCCTGCCACACTTTTATAAAGTTTCTGACGCAAGTCCGTCTCTCCACCAAGTTCTATAAATGTGTCTGTGATGTGAAGTGCTGTAGTTTACTTGTGTTGGTATATATTTACTTTTATTTCTATGTTAACTAACAATTTTGAATTACTC
>NW_013712080.1:0-408 GCF_000517525.1 Limulus polyphemus | reverse complement strand
AAAACAAACATTTTTCTTTAGTAACACTATAACATAAGCTAATTCCAATATCTACAATTCCGATCATTTAACACATTATTCCAACATACATCATTTTTTTTCATTTAAATATTTGTTTTATGTCTTTGTTTACGATTTCTAATATAAGGTTAATTTACTGTCTTACTTCACAGAATAGAAAAATTAATTAATTCATTGCGTATTGTTGTCGATTAATTTACTCCAAACACATATATATATATATGGTGTATCCAGCAGTTGTATAAAATAATAATAATTAAATATAACTTTAATGGTTCTTGGAATTAGTAAGCATGTGTGGTTTGGTAGTTGTTAAGCCAAACGATGGGCTATCTGTGCTGTTTTCACTGCGGGAATCGAAATTTGATTTTTAGAATTGTAAGCCCC
>NW_013712079.1:0-408 GCF_000517525.1 Limulus polyphemus | reverse complement strand
GATTTCAACACTATAAAGTATTCAATAAACTCAACACATGGAAGTCAAAACCAAAACTCCTTGATTTTTTACACCAGGTGCGTTTAAATCACGTAATATAGTTAAATACATTACCAAGATTTTTGCACTACGTGGATATTATTCTGTTTAAGAAGACTATTTTACTATTTCTATGAGCTTACTCAACTATGGAACACTCAACAAATTAAATAATATAGAACTAGCTTATGCTAGGAAATACCATAGTTAACAAACGAATACACTCCTAAAGTACCTAAGCTCAGATCAGTCAGATTACGTAATATAGTTAAATACATTACCAAGATTTTTGCACTACGTGGATATTATTCTTTTTAAGAAGACTATTTTACTATTTCTATGAGCTTACTCAACTATGGAACACTCAAC
>NW_013712078.1:0-408 GCF_000517525.1 Limulus polyphemus | reverse complement strand
TTAGATTTTAATTAATACTTGACAGCACTAACATCTACATTTTCACGCGCACTATTCCTCATCTTGAACAATATTTTATGCCCACAAGTACAGCCTTACTGTACGTATTCATGGTCTGGGGGGAGTAATTAACGAAATCATAAAAGACAATGATCGTTATAGAGAGAGAAAAAAAAGTTAAATGCGTGTCTTTTACATAAATGAAATATTAGTCCCTTTTATTAATTATAACTAGTTTTTTTTTGTTAAATCTCCTACAAAGCTACACGAGTGCTATCCTACGCTAGCCGTCCCTCATTTTCAACGAGTGCTATCCTACGTTAGCCGTCCCTCATTTAAGTGATAGACTAGAGGAGAAAGGTAGCTAGTCAACAGCTCCCATCGATAATCCTTGGCCTACTTTTTACC
>NW_013712077.1:0-408 GCF_000517525.1 Limulus polyphemus | reverse complement strand
CAAACAAGTCGTTTAGTTCAGAGATAAGTGTCATAGTATTAGATAAGACAAAAAGTCTAGGTGCTAACAACATAACACACACCTTAACAGTGCTAATTAAGTTTAAATGCTAGAGGAAAACAGTAGAAAACAAGTAGTTTGATTGTTAGTCAAGCTTAAATTCTAGAAAAAAGAAATGTTAAAATAGCTGAAACCTAGGTTGTGTAATTATTGCTAAGCATTGATCCTTCATGATGGTATAAGTTTAAAGTTTAGGAGTTGTTAGTGTTATATAAGCATAAATCCTGGAAAGCAGTTGCGTTAGTTTAGCGTAAAAGCTTTATATTGGTAGTGTTATATATGTTAAAAATATCAGAGTTTTACAATAATACAATAATTGTTTAGAAAGCTTAAAAGGTAGATGTTGTT
>NW_013712076.1:0-408 GCF_000517525.1 Limulus polyphemus | reverse complement strand
CTACACATCGGATACAGACGTCATTTCCTCATCTAAGTCCAGTCTGAGTTACGACATTGTATCAGTTTCTACACATCGGATATAGACGTCATTTCCTCATCTAAGTCCAGTCTGAGTTACGTCATTGTATCAGTTTCTACACATCGGATATAGACGTCATTTCCTCATCTAAGTCAAGTCTGGGTTACATCATTGTATTAGTTTCTACACATCGGATACAGACGTCATTTCCTCATCTAAGCCAAGTCTGGGTTACATCATTGTATTAGTTTCTACACATCGGATACAGACGTCATTTCCTCATCTAAGTCAAGTCTTGGGTACATCATTGTATCAGTTTCTACACATCGGATACAGACGTCATTTCCTCATCTAAGTCCAGTCTGAGTTACGACATTGTATCAGTTT
>NW_013712075.1:0-408 GCF_000517525.1 Limulus polyphemus | reverse complement strand
AATTGTGTGTTTAATATAAGGGTTACTATGTCATATTAATATCTCTAATTGTGTGTTTAATATAAGGGTTACTCTGTGGTAACAATATCTCTATTGTGTGTTTAATATAAGTGTTACTCTGTGGTAACAATATCTCTATTGTGTGTTTAATATAAGTGTTACTATGTGATATTAATATCTCTATTGTGTGTTTAATATAAGGGTTACTATGTCATATTTATATCTCCAATTGTGTGTTTAATATAAGGGTTACTATGTCATATTAATATCTCTATTGTGTGTTTAATATAAGGGTTACTATGTCATATTAATATCTCTATTGTGTGTTTAATATAAGGGTTACTATGTCATATTAATATCTCTATTGTGTGCTTAATATAAGGGTTACTATGTGATAACAATATGTCT
>NW_013712074.1:0-408 GCF_000517525.1 Limulus polyphemus | reverse complement strand
CTTTACTAGTACTTTCACCAAGTATTTTTCAAGGCTGATTGGACAATAGTTGGAGATGAAGATGAAGAAACGCCATACAAGAATACATTTAAAATATTTGCTGAAAATACTAGCACGGCTGATCGGACAATAGTTGGAGATGAAGATGAAGAGACGCCATACAAGAATACATTTAAAACACTTGCTAGTATTTTCAGCAAGTATTTTCAATTTCTTCTTGTGTGCCGTCTCCTCATCTTCATCTCCAACTATTGTCCAATCAGCTTTACTAGTATTTTCAGCAAGTGTTTTAAATGTATTCTTGTATGGCGTCTCTTCATCTTCATCTCCAACTATTGTCCGATCAGCCGTGCTAGTATTTTCAGCAAATATTTTAAATTTATTCTTGTATGGCGTCCCCTCATCTTT
>NW_013712073.1:0-408 GCF_000517525.1 Limulus polyphemus | reverse complement strand
TTTCCTAGGATAATTACTCGTTACATGTACTACTAGACACAGCTTCTTACTAGTATAGTTGCTAGATACATGTACTACTAGACACAGGTTTTTCCTAGGATAATTACTCGTTACATGTACTACTAGACACAGCTTCTTCCTACTATAGTTTCTAACTTCAAACATTACTAGACACAGCTTCTTTTTAGCATAGTTCTGAGATACATCTATTATTCGACATAGCTTCTTACTAGTAAAGTTTCTCACTACATGAACTACTAGACACAGCTTCGTACTTGTCTAGTACTTCACTACATGAACTACTAGACACAGCTTTTTCCTAGGATAATTACTCGCTACATGTACTACTAGACACAGCTTTTTCCTAGGATAATTACTCGCTACATGTACTACTAGACACAGCTTTTT
>NW_013712072.1:0-408 GCF_000517525.1 Limulus polyphemus | reverse complement strand
CATCATGAAACCACACAGAGTATCTTACAGCGGTACTGACCGTTAGTTTACAGGTACTGTTCATCATGAAACCACACAGAGTACCTTACAGCGGTACTGAAAGTTACTCTACAGGTACTGTTCATCATGAAACCACGATAGTATCTTACAGTGGTACTGACAGTTACTCTACAGGTACTGTTCATCATAAAACCACGATAGTATCTTACAGCGGTACTGACAGTTACTCTACAGGTACTGTTCATCATGAAACCATACAGTGTCTTACAGCGGTACTGACAGTTAGTTCACAGGTACTGTTCATTATGAAACTAAGCAGAGTATCTTACAGCGGCACTTACAGTTACTCCACAGGTACTATTGATCATGAAACCACGCATAGTATCTTGCATCGATACTGACAGTTAG
>NW_013712071.1:0-408 GCF_000517525.1 Limulus polyphemus | reverse complement strand
GTGTGTGTGTGTGTGTTTGACACACACACATATATATAGGGAGAGATCATTGTAATAAGAAATTATGGGCGCAGTCGTATATGTCATATAGACGCGCGTCTTAGAAACATATATATAAATCAATAATTCTAATACTGTAATTGTTTTGTTAATTGTAAATAGGCGATCAAATCAGCCCTATATAACAATAATGAAATTAATATAAATTAAAAACTTTCACAATGAGACTAAAAAACCCGAAAATTGTTTTCATTACCAGTTCTTATCATGATCATTAACTCATAGCAAAAAATGTCTGTGGTCATAACTCCCAAACAGTGGGATTGATGAGTGTGGGTTGGGGGTTTAGGTAACTTGGTTGGGTTTTTTACACTATTTATGCTAGTATAATGTGTCTACTGTACTACT
>NW_013712070.1:0-408 GCF_000517525.1 Limulus polyphemus | reverse complement strand
ATAAAACGATAATAACTGATATGTACAAACCTATATTCTAACTTGTGTGATTTTTTTCAGGTTTTTCTAATTTGAAACTTTTTTTTCGATACTTTATTTGTAGTAATATTTTGTAAAATTTACTTTTTTTTTACTTCTTGTCTCTTGTGGGCGAAATAAAATATTTTTTGAAAATTTATCTAGTGTTAGATGGACATTGTTCTGGTTTTGTAATCTTCATTGCAAGTTTTTTTTTTTTTACTTGCTAATGAAATAAAAAATAATCTACTTTACTTCCCCCTGTTGCTCATACTGCAACATTTTATCAATATCATCAACGTTGTGTTCAAAAGAACAAGGTAATATACGTAAAATATGAGTTTATACTTTAAACATAAGGTAAATAAGAGCACAATTTAACGATGATTA
>NW_013712069.1:0-408 GCF_000517525.1 Limulus polyphemus | reverse complement strand
AATAAAGAATAAGAGTCACCGAGGAAAAGAATCGTATCACTCTTCTTTACTTCACCATTTTCAGGGGATGTTTTAATATAGAGTTTTGTTTACAAATATTTGAACATGTCCTGTACCCAAGTTGAAATTGCCTTTACTGGACTGAATGGTCTTTATAAATGAAGCTACGCTTGACGAGCAATGATATATGTCTTATAAACTTAGAAGACGGAAGAAGGAAATTTACTGCTTTAGAACTATGTTTTTCATTTTAAATTAAAGTTATATACGTGTGTGTATGTGTATATTTCTTCCTTTGATCTTGGCTTCGTCAAAAAATTGAGAATATAAACTTAATTTGGAAAATAATTGAACTATTTATTTACGGCAAAGGTACTAAGGCTATCTGCCACCATCATTAATTTTGAA
>NW_013712068.1:0-408 GCF_000517525.1 Limulus polyphemus | reverse complement strand
ACAGAATAGTGGTAAAGAAACTACCGATAGATATTATAGACAGCTATCTGGGCCTCTCAACAGAACATGGTAAGAAACTACCGATAGATATTATAGACAGCTATCTGTGTCTCTCAGCAGAACATGGTAAAGAAACTACCGATAGATATTATAGACAGCTATCTGAGTCTCTCAGCAGAACATGGTAAAGAAACTACCGATAGATATTATAGACAGCTATCTGAGTCTCTCAGCAGAACATGGTAAAGAAACTATCGATAAATATTATAGACAGCTATCTGGGCCTCTCAGCAGAACATGGTAAAGAAACTACCGATAAATATTATAGACAGCTATCTGAGTCTCTCAGCAGAACTTGGTAAAGAAACTACCGAAAGATATTATAGACAGCTATCTGGGCCTCTCAAC
>NW_013712067.1:0-408 GCF_000517525.1 Limulus polyphemus | reverse complement strand
GAGAATAACAAATGCTTACAGCTGTAGATGTGAGAATAACAAATGCTTACAGCTGTAGATGTGAGAATAACAAATGCTTACAGCTGTAGATGTGAGAATAACAAATGCTTACAGCTGTAGATGTGAGAATAACAAATGCTTGCAGCTGTAGAGATGAGAATAACAAATGCTTGCAGCTGTAGATATGAGAATAACAAATGCTTACAGCTGTAGAGATGAGAATAACAAATGCTTGCAGCTGTGGAGATGAGAATAATAAATGCTTACAGCTGTAGAGATGAAAATAACAAATGCTTACAGCTGTATAGATGAGAATAACAAATGCTTACAGCTGTAGAGATGAGAATAACAAATGCTTACAGCTGTATATATGAGAATAACAAATGCTTACACCTGTAGATATGAGTA
>NW_013712066.1:0-408 GCF_000517525.1 Limulus polyphemus | reverse complement strand
TTTAATTTCAACCATTTGGAAAAGGATAAGAAAAAAAAATCATCTGTTTTTTTTTCTCGACGATATCAATAAAAACTTATCAGAAGTTAAAAGTAATTTAGTTTTGTTTAATTGGAATTTATAGAAATATTAAAATATTAGAAATAACTTAAAAACTGGTTGATTGAATTTTAAAGTTCATATTGTATTTTGGTTGTAATGGAATACAGGACGGATATAAAAGACGAAATAAATAAATGAACATAAGTCTGCAATTACATTTAAAGTTTCAATAAGTAAAATAACTTCATTTACTGCATTTTCCATCACGACTGTTAAAGAAGAAGCAACGCGTAAGTTGTGTTAGTACTGTTAGCTTCTTTCACGCCAGTGACTGGTAGAACTGAAAACAAAAGGTTTTAGTCAAGT
>NW_013712065.1:0-408 GCF_000517525.1 Limulus polyphemus | reverse complement strand
ATATTTTGCTGGCAACCATTTTTATTGTCTATTTCTATGCAGTTGGCATGTACAAAACTTATTTAGAAAAAACGCGCCATATCAAATATGTATAACGAAGCAAACACGCGTGAAAATTCGATTTTGTAGTATACGGTAAGCAATTTAATCTATAATTTGTGTGATTTTGTATGAATAATAAAGTACTTGTTATTGTGTGAAATTGTTAAATAGTATTGCAAAACGTTTTTATTAATTGTCAGACAATTTTTATTCCCTCCCATGTGTTGTATGTTAGGATGTACCTGTTTTGGTCTCATTCTCAATATCGTTGTTTAATTTTTAGCCGCGGCATAGCGGCTTATAGAATGACTTTGAATATTTCAAGTACAAACTTTTAACTCATAGCTTCATCATCTCCTGGTTGGT
>NW_013712064.1:0-408 GCF_000517525.1 Limulus polyphemus | reverse complement strand
GATACACTGCTGCCTCCTCCGCAGTTTCTGTTATCCGAGATTTGTTGCTGAAAAAAGACATGAAGAAGTTCTGAATCCGCCATTAAAATCCTAGAAAAAAGTTCGATTTAGGACTCAAAGAACTGTTATAGATTGGAGTTCTATTTAGCACAGCCCTACGCAAGAATAAAAGAAGAGAAAATATTAGGCATCATGATGAAATATCTAGTCGCCATGGCAACCGGGATTTGTCGAGGCCTGATCTAAAGGTAATAACTTTTGGAATTAGAAACTCAAGCTTTTTTGTGTGTATTCCCAATCCTGTTGTGGGAATGTATAGTCTAAATGTTCTGTCAACTAATTTCCATGCTTCAGCTCTTTTTCTTTTAACTCAATGTTGTTACGTCTCCGTTCGTTAGTTAATTATCC
>NW_013712063.1:0-408 GCF_000517525.1 Limulus polyphemus | reverse complement strand
TTAACTGACAACTACATACAATAACTGTATTGTTTACGTGTATACTTACTGGTTGGTCTCTAGTTTACTTAACTGACAACTACATACAAGAACTGTATTGTTTACGTGTATATTTACTGGTTGGTCTCTAGTTTACATAACTGACAACTACATACAAGAACTGTATTGTTTACGTGTATATTTACTGGTTGGTCTCTAGTTTACTTAACTGACAACTACATACAATAACTGTATTGTTTACGTGTATACTTACTGGTTGGTCTCTAGTTTACTTAACTGACAACTACATACAATAACTGTCTTGTTTATGTGTATACTTACTGGTTGGTTTCTAGTTTACTTCACTGACAACTACATACAATAACTGTCTTGTTTACGTGTATATTTACTGGTTGGTCTCTAGTTTAC
>NW_013712062.1:0-408 GCF_000517525.1 Limulus polyphemus | reverse complement strand
CCTTTTGTTGTTTAGAATTGTTGTTACGAAACGTTTTGTTGTTTAGAATTGTTGTTAAGAAACATTTTGTTGTTTAGAATTATTGTTAAGAAACATTTTGTTGTTCAGAATTATTGTTAAGAAACACTTTGTTGTTCAGAATTATTGTTAAGAAACACTTTGTTGTTCAGAATTATTGTTAAGAAACACTTTGTTGTTCAGAATTATTGTTAGAAACACTTTGTTGTTCAGAATTATTGTTAGAAAACACTTTGTTGTTTAGAAATATTATTAGGAAACATTTTGTTGTTTAGAAATATTATTAGGAAACATTTTGTTGTTCAGAATTGTTGTTACGAAACGTTTTGTTGTTTAGAATTGTTGTTAAGAAACACTTTGTTGTTCAGAATTATTGTTAGAAAACACTTT
>NW_013712061.1:0-408 GCF_000517525.1 Limulus polyphemus | reverse complement strand
GGGTAAAAAATGTGGGGAATGCTTCTAATACGTTCATAAATGTATGGTTAAATATATCATACATACACAGTTGAGGTAAGAAATGTGGGGAATGCTTCTAATACGTTCATAAATTTATGGTTAAATATATCACACATACACAGTTGAGGTAAGAAATGTGGGGAATGGTTCTAATACGTTCATAAATGTATGGTTAAATATATCATACATACACAGTTGAGGTAAGAAATGTGGGGAATGGTTCTAATACGTTCATTAATGTATGGTTAAATATATCATACATACACAGTTGGGGTAAGAAATGTGGGGAATGGTTCTAATACGTTCATAAATTTATGGTTAAATATATCATACATACACAGTTGGGGTAAGAAATGTGGGGAATGCTTCTAATACGTTCATAAATTT
>NW_013712060.1:0-408 GCF_000517525.1 Limulus polyphemus | reverse complement strand
CCTGACCTTCGGCGACATTTACCTGTACGTGATTGACACGCCTTCAATCTACACCAAGGAATCAATGAAAGCTTACAAGTCCCTAGAAGCATATAAGTAAGTAATAATTGGTGACCAAATAAGCTATATTTATAAAGGTTATAAAGGAGAAACCGCTATTTTGTGAAGCATTAATCATGCTTTTAACATTTTTACAAGTTTGTTGCCATGAAGCATTGAAGTAATGTTTCATATTTTATTTTCAGATATGTTGTAAGTGGACATGTGCAGGTTGTGTTATCAAATCCAGTTGCTGATGACTGTCCATTTGTAGCCATCAAGACAAAGGTCACTCCATCAC
Source organism: Limulus polyphemus (assembly GCF_000517525.1). NCBI lineage: Eukaryota > Metazoa > Arthropoda > Merostomata > Xiphosura > Limulidae > Limulus > Limulus polyphemus. The sequence goes on along the minus strand of NW_013712060.1, from coordinate 68 downwards.
AACGAGCCCGAGATAAGCCGCATGAGCCATGGGTGTACTTGGAGAAGAGCACAGGGACAGTGTATTGC
>NW_013712059.1:0-408 GCF_000517525.1 Limulus polyphemus | reverse complement strand
TGAAACAAAACATTCAAAGATTTTCACCCAACACTGACTGGTAATATATGAAACAAAACATTCAAAGATATCCACCCAACATTGACTGGTAATACATGAAACAAAACGTTCAAAGATATTTACCCAACACTGACTGGTAATACATGAAACAAAACATTCAAAGATATCCACCCAACCCAGTCAGTATGGATATCTTTGAATGTTTTGTTTCATGTATTACCAGTCAGTGTTGGGTGGATATCTTTGAATGTTTTGTTTCATGTATTACCAGTCAGTGTTGGGTGGATATCTTTGAATGTTTTGTTTCATGTATTACCAGTCAGTGTTGGGTGGATATCTTTGAATTGTTTTGTTTCATGTATTACCAGTCAGCGTTCCAACACTGACTGGTAATACATGAAACAAAAC
>NW_013712058.1:0-408 GCF_000517525.1 Limulus polyphemus | reverse complement strand
TGTTCAAGATGTACTGGAAATGTTCTTTCAATCGTTTTATCTTTTCAATCTAACTTTATATAAATATCTCATATGTCGTTCGTAGAGATGTGCCTTGATTGATTCCATAGTCTCCCTTCACCTTCTTCATGATAATGTTTTTGTTTTTTCCTTCAGTAGCAAGTCTCTCTATGTACTTTAATGTGTCATGCTTTGCGCTGTTTTTAATTTCTTTGTCTTTTTTCTCTGTGTTCTTGACTGATTCTTTCTCCAAGATATGGTGTCCATTGTGTAGCTTTGTACTCAACTTCAAACAAACAAACTGTTATGATATCCATTCTTCTTTCCTTGTCCTCCTGTACCCAATAACATTCTTCCAGCTTCTTCCACAGACATGTCAAAGTCACAGATGGTCATTTCTGTTTGATT
>NW_013712057.1:0-408 GCF_000517525.1 Limulus polyphemus | reverse complement strand
TTGTTTATTACTCTAGGTAAAGAAACTGCTGGTTGTTGTTTACATATGTATAAAATAAAACTGCTGGTTATTGTTTACTATGTATTAAAATAAAACTGCTGGTTATTGTTTATTACTCTAGGTAAAGAAACTGCTGGTTGTTGTTTACATATGTATAAAATAAAACTGGATGGTTATTGTTTATTACTCTAGGTAAAGAAACTGTTGATTGTTGTTTACTACTCTAGGTAAAGAAACTGTTGGTTGTTGTTTACTACTCTAGGTAAAGAAACTGTTGGTTGTTGTTTACTACTCTAGGCAAAGAAACTGTTGATTGTTGTTTACTACTCTAGGCACAGAAACTGTTGATTGTTGTTTACTACTCAAGGTAAAGAAACTGTTGGTTGTTGTTTACTACTCTAGGTAAAG
>NW_013712056.1:0-408 GCF_000517525.1 Limulus polyphemus | reverse complement strand
CTATATATATAAATATCGTTCTAAATGTTTAATCACAAGATTAAATTACCATATATATATCGATGTAAATGTTTACTCAGAAGTTTTTATTTACCATCTATATATAAATATTGTTCTAAATGTTTAATCACATAATTTAATTACCATATATATATCGATGTAAATGTTTACTCAGAAGTTTTTATTTACCATATATATATATATCGATGTGAATTTTTATTCAGAAGTTTTCATTTACCATATATATATATCGTTCTGAATGTTTAACCAGAAGTTTTATTTACCTTATATAGATAAACATATGAATGTTTATTCAGAAGTTTTCATTTACCATATATATATATATATATATCGATGTAAATTTTTAATCACAGGTTTTTATTTACCATATATATATATATCGATGTG
>NW_013712055.1:0-408 GCF_000517525.1 Limulus polyphemus | reverse complement strand
GTCACTCTTGCTGTGTCGTCCATTACTTCTAATTCACCACCTGGATGTCTCTCTTACTGTGTCGTCCATTACTTCTGTTCACCACCTGGATGTCTCTCTTGCTGTGTCGTCCATTACTTCTATTTACCACCTGGATGTCACTCTTGCTGTGTCGTCCATTGTTTTTATTTACCACCTGGGAACACCTTCGCTGTGCCATCCACTGCTTTTATTTACCACCTGGGAGGGAACACCTTTGCTGTCATCCATTGCTTTGATTCACCACCTGGATGTCTCTCTTGCTGTGTCGTCCATTACTTCTATTCATCACCTGGATGTCTCTCTTGCTGTGTCGTCCATTACTTCTGTTCACCACCTGGATGTCTCTCTTGCTGTGTCGTCCATTACTTCTATTCACCACCTGGATGT
>NW_013712054.1:0-408 GCF_000517525.1 Limulus polyphemus | reverse complement strand
CATGATTGGTCAGTTTATTTCCCAACACCTTTACAGCATATCACTCTACAAATCGTCCTTGTCACAGGATTGGTCAGTTTATTTTCAAACATCTTTATTGCATATCGCTCTACAAATCATCCTTGTCACAGGATTGGTCAGTTTACTTCCCAACACCTTTACAGCATATCGCTCTACAAATCGTCCTTGTCACAGGATTGGTCAGTTCACTTCCCAACACCTTTACAGCATATCACTCAACAAGTCGTCCTTGTCACAGGATTGGGCAGTTTATTTTCAAACACCTTTAAAATATGTCCCTCTACAAGTCCTCCTTGTCACATGATTGGCTAATTTATTTCCCAACACCTTTATAACATGTCACACTACAAATCCTCTTTCTTATATGATTGGACAGTTTTCTTTTCC
>NW_013712053.1:0-408 GCF_000517525.1 Limulus polyphemus | reverse complement strand
CTAAATGAATTGTAAGGTAACACCAGCTACTATCCAAGCTGAATGAATTGTAAAGTAACACAAGCTACTATCCAAACTGAATGAATTGTAAGGTAACACTAGCTATTATCCAAGCTACACGAATTGCACGGTAACACTCGCTACTGTCCAAGCTGAAGGAATTGTAAGGTAACATTAGCTACTATCCAAGCTGAATGATTTGTAAGGTAATACTAGCTACTATCCAAGCTGAATGAATTATCAGGTAACACTAACTACTATCCCATCTGGATGAATTGTAAGGTAATACAAACAACTATCCCATCTGGATGAATTGTAAGGTAATACTAGCTATTATCCAAGCTTAATGAATTGTAAAGTAACACTAGCTGCTATCCAAGCTTAATGAATTGTAAGATAATACTATCT
>NW_013712052.1:0-408 GCF_000517525.1 Limulus polyphemus | reverse complement strand
GGTGTTATTAATCCCATTAAAGGTTACTTGTACACGAGACCATAGATTACATCTGTTATTACCAGCACAGTGTTATTAATCCCATTAAAGGTTACTTGTACACGAGACCATAGATTACATCTGTTATTATCACCACAGTGTTATTAATCCCATTAAAGGTTACTTGTACACGAGACCATAGATTACATCTGTTATTACCAGCACAAAGGTTACTTGTGCATGAGACCATAGATTACATCTGTTATTATCAGCACAGTGTTTTAATCAATCACATTAAAGGTTACTTGTGCACGAGACCATAGATTACATCTGTTATTATCATCACAGTGTTATTAATCCCATTAAAGGTTACTTGTGCACGAGACCATAGATTACATCTGTTATTACCAGCACAGTGTTATTAATCCC
>NW_013712051.1:0-408 GCF_000517525.1 Limulus polyphemus | reverse complement strand
TGTAAGAAGGTATTGTTACAATATGTTTATCACTACAGCGACTTATGGCTGTAAGAAGGTATTGTTACAATATGTTTATCACTACAGCGACTTATGGCTGTAAGAAGGTATTGTTACAATATGTTTATCACCACAGCGACTTATGGCTGTAAGAAGGTATTGTTACAATATTTGTATCACCACAGCGACTTATGGCTGTAAGAAGGTATTGTTACAATATTTGTATCACCACAGAGACTTATGGCTGTAAGAAGGTATTGTTACAATATTTGTATCACCACAGAGACTTATGGCTGTAAGAAGGTATTGTTACAATATTTTTATCACCACAGCGACTTATGGCTGTAAGAAGGTGTTAATACAATATGTTTATCACCACAGCGACTTATGGCTGTAAGAAGGTATTAA
>NW_013712050.1:0-408 GCF_000517525.1 Limulus polyphemus | reverse complement strand
ACACCTGACCAGAATAACCCAGTTTTCAGCCACCTTTTAACCAAAATATATAGTTAACCATTACTCAACACCTGACCAGGATATCTCAGTTCTTAATCACCTTTTAACCAAAATATATAGTTAACCATTACTCAACACCTGACCAGAATAACTCAGACCTCAAACACCTTTTAACCAAAATATATAGTTAACCATTACTCAACACCTGACCAGAATAACCCAGTTCTTAATCACCTTTTAACCAAAATATATAGTTAACCATTACTCAACACCTGACCAGAATAACCCAGACCTCAAACACCTTTTAACCAAAATATATAGTTAACCATTACTAAACACTTGACCAGAATAACCCAGTTCTTAATCACCTTTTAAACAAAATATAGAGTTCACCATTACTCAAGACCT
>NW_013712049.1:0-408 GCF_000517525.1 Limulus polyphemus | reverse complement strand
AACAATATATATATACTTCAAGTGTTTTAGAAATTTATAAAATTTATATATTTCATTCGTTTTTATAAATGTATCAATTTTTATTTTCGTTCACATTAATTTCTTCAATATTTTTGTGATCTAGTGGTGTAGATCAAATTAATATGCACAAAATATAAACGGCATACAACAGAAGCTTTTTTTGAAAATAAACTCAAAGATGTAACCAACGTTTCAATCACAAATGTGACACATACCAAGACAAATTCGTTATGTATTTATTTTTCGCCTGAATAAGAGAATTCAACCAAAACGCGTCTGGGACCGACTATAACTACAGCTAAATTGCTGAAACCAAGCTTTCTGTCATTTTGTGTCTTTTTTTTTTCTCTCTCTCTCTCTGTATATATATATATATATATATATACT
>NW_013712048.1:0-408 GCF_000517525.1 Limulus polyphemus | reverse complement strand
TGTTGACTTTAAAGCTTTATTCTTTTGTAGCATTACATAAATGTGTTTCTATGAGGTTACTTCTTTGGGGTCATTGATAAATGTTAAGTGCTGGGGAATGGGAGGGGAAGCATCAAGAAGAACTCAATTCTTCTATGACTGCAACAGACTGTTGCCCATGGCTACAACGATTTTAAAAACACAGTCTTTAGAACCTGTTTTATTTTCTTGTTTCTTGACTGAAGGATCATTGGAAGAATGATATGTTTAAACAATTATTAGTTTGTTATAAAGCACAATGAAATATGTATGTGGTGTTCACCGAGGAGGTTATTGAAACAATGTGATAAAACTTGTCTCCATTATTCTGTCGGGGGAAACAATGCGATAAAACTTGTCTCCATTATTCTGTCAGTGAAACGATGGGAT
>NW_013712047.1:0-408 GCF_000517525.1 Limulus polyphemus | reverse complement strand
GGTTCAAATTCTATCTAGGCCTCACTTTCTTATGCAGGTTTAGTTGAGGTAGTGAATTCAACTTTTATTTTGTTATGGTTTTCTTTACTTCTCACTTATTGTTCTTTCTATCATTTAGTTTAGCTATGAAATTTTAATAACATTAAAGCACTAACTCACCTTCTAGCTGATCATGTTGATTTTGAGTAAGTTTCTACGTATTGTGAGACTGATTCCAATTTCCCCAAGCAGTGACCTACAGGTATTTTAATGTTGCATAAGATTATGTAAATTTATAGTCACATGAGATGTAATAAAAACTGAATAAAAACCCTGCCATGAGGTTCAACAACTTAGTTCTTGAGATATAACTGAAAAGTATTATTGCTGACTATTACTTGATGTTTTTAGTGATTTTGTAGTTGTTTA
>NW_013712046.1:0-408 GCF_000517525.1 Limulus polyphemus | reverse complement strand
TTTTAGAATGAGCTGCCTTCAAGGGCAGTGGAGGCAGAAAATTTAACTGAGTTCAAGAAAATACTGGATGAATGCATGAGTAGTAAGAGATAGTTATAGATGGGAGCTGGAAGGGACATCCTTGAGGGGCTAATAAGCTCCTTTTTTGTCCTTTTAAAATTATATGAAAAATCATGAGGAAAAAGAACCTAGGAGTAAAACCACAATATATACATAAAGCAATTCAACACAAACAAGATACTTCAGGTTCCGACTTAAGTGTTATTGATATGAGCAAACCAACTGAAAAGGAATACATTCTTTCCAAACATTTTCAACCCAACCACAATTTCTTTGCTTTCTGAAATGGATGAATAAGGGAATAATTAAATAAAAATATTAGCGTACTAAAATTTTCCAAATAGTTTG
>NW_013712045.1:0-408 GCF_000517525.1 Limulus polyphemus | reverse complement strand
CTGGACTATATTCATCCTGAACACCTCACGCATATTGCAAGTCGAGCGCCCTAACATTCACCGATATTGTTCATCATATATCAACATCAATAAACCAGATTCTACATCGTGATATTTATAGCACTATTAATTCAAGGGGAGTTAGTAAGGTTTGATTTCACGTGTCTTCAGTGTTGGACTATCACACACTAAAGAAACGTGAACGAGGCGTAACCTGAATACAACCTGGACGGTAATATTAAAACAGTTAATTAACATCAGGCTTAATGCCGCATTTTAACCATAGAAACTTGATATACCAAAACCATGAGTGTTCTATGATAACACCAAGTCTAGATTTAGTGTTTGCTGTATCTGGTTGTAACTTTAAGAAGCCAGTAGGTGGCGTGTGTACATTAGAAACACACT
>NW_013712044.1:0-408 GCF_000517525.1 Limulus polyphemus | reverse complement strand
CATCGCTTGCTTCTTCCCACCTTGCCGATTCAAAATGACTGAAATCTTTAGACCTTCTCGTTTTTCTGCTTTTAATATTTACGGAATGTTGTTCTTTCTTTAATCTGATCCTTATGCAAGATAAAAAGAGAAAATATTTTGCCTAATACAAATGTCAAACCAAACTTTTAGATGAGCAAGACCTATCTTTGGCAATATCAGATCAGTTATTATATACTAGGTAAGACCTATCTGTGGCAATATTAGATCAGTTATTATATACTAGGTAAGACCCATATATGGCAATATTAGATCAGTTATTATATACTAGGTAAGACCCATATATGGCAATATTAGATCAGTTATTATATACTAGGTAAGACTCATCTATGGCAATATTAGATCAGTTATTATGTACTAGGTAAGATC
>NW_013712043.1:0-408 GCF_000517525.1 Limulus polyphemus | reverse complement strand
CATAACCAACAGTAAATTACTTAAAGACATCTAACTTACATAACCAACAGTAAGTACTTAAATACATCTAACTTACATATCCAACAGTAAATATTTAAACACATCTAACTTACATAACCAACAGTAAATACTTAAATACATCTAACTTACATATCCAACAGTAAATATTTAAACACATCTAACTTACATAACCAACAGTAAATACTTAAATACATCTAACTTACATATCCAACAGTAAATACTTAAATACATCTAGCTTACATATCCAACAGTAAATACTTAAATACATCTAACTTACATAACCAACAGTAAATACTTAAATACATCTAACTTACATAACCAACAGTAAATACTTAAATACATCTAACTTACATATCTAACAGTAAATACTTAAATACATCTAACTTA
>NW_013712042.1:0-408 GCF_000517525.1 Limulus polyphemus | reverse complement strand
AGATAGTCTTGTGGGTGATTGGTTATACAATTATAATATGTATATATATATATATATATATATATATATTAGTTGTTTTATGAAAATCATAACTAATTCTTATTTAGAAACTACTGCATGAAATAAACTGATAACAGTATCTTAATAAACTAATGCAATTAATCATAACCAATTAATAGATTTTGCTACAATAAACATAACCTAACTTACATGACTAGCTCTAACAAAACTTAATTCAACTAATTTTATCAAAGTGTTGTTATTTCCCTCTATTCTTGGGAACTGATGACAATACTCACACATTAACAAAGTGTTGTGATTTCCCTCTATTCTTGGGAACTGATGAAAATACTCACACATTAACAAAGTGTTGTGATTTCCCTCTATTCTTGGGAACTGATAAAAATA
>NW_013712041.1:0-408 GCF_000517525.1 Limulus polyphemus | reverse complement strand
TTAAAATATAATACAGCTGTGCTATTAAATTAAAATATTCACCTAAAAAGTTATTTGAATAAAGCAAGAGAGAAACCCCAGTGGCACAGTGGTATATCTGCGGAAGTATACTGTTAGAAACCGGGTTTCGATACCCGTGGTGAGCAGATCACAGATAGCCCTTTGTGTAGCTTTATGCTTAATAACAAATAACAAAACAACAGTAAGGGGAAGATTTGATATTTTTATTAAGACTTGAGTTTCATTCATAATGAGAACTTTCTTTTATCAAAAGCTCATATTCATTACAACCATAAGTCATTATTTCAGTTTTCTAAGGAAGTATAGTGTAATGACATTTCTTTGTGAAAATGTATAGGAGTGTTAGGCAAGGTTTGAATTTTAAGTCCAGTTCTGTTAGGAACTCAC
>NW_013712040.1:0-408 GCF_000517525.1 Limulus polyphemus | reverse complement strand
CTATCTATCACTTCAAATTAGGGACGATTAGTTCAGATAGAATCGAGTAGCTTCGCGCGAAGTTCAACAAAACAAACAAACCTTTGAGAGTACTGACAGAGGAGGAAGAGGTCTATTAGAACCAGACCCTCCCAGGTCACAAAAGATTTATCTGATCCAGCAGAGTACTAACAGAGGAGGAAGTGGTCTATTAGAACCTGATCCTTCCAGGTTGCAAAAGATTGATCCAGCAGAGTACTGACAGAGGAGGAAGAGGTCTATTAGAACCAGACCCTCCCAGGTCACAAAAGATTGATCTGATCCAGCAGAGTACTAACAGAGGAGGAAGTGGTCTATTAGAACCTGATCCTTCCAGGTTGCAAAAGATTGATCCAGCAGAGTATTGACAGAGGAGGAAGTGGTCTATTA
>NW_013712039.1:0-408 GCF_000517525.1 Limulus polyphemus | reverse complement strand
TCACAAGAACAAGATAGACATCAGGTAGGTAAACGTTGTTGTGGAAAAACACCAGAACAAAACAAATATCAGGTAGGTAAACGTTGTTATGGAAAAACCACTGGAACAAAACAGACTGTGTTACTCCATGTGGTCTTTTTATAGGGTTTTTCCACACCAAACAAACTGCAGACAAAAATGTAGCAAATGGTGGGATAATGTGTCATAGAGTGACACTGTTTCATTTGCATTCCTCTTTTTCTCACTTATAAGTGAATTTAATTTCTTTTTTTCTGAGTAAATCTAAAATCGTACTTTGTTTATGCTCTTCTCATCGCCATCTGTTCTGACTTTTGCCCTCCAACCAACTTTCTTAGCATGAGTAATGATGAGGAGACAGAAGGATGGGAAAGGATGGCGGGGATATGG
>NW_013712038.1:0-408 GCF_000517525.1 Limulus polyphemus | reverse complement strand
ATGAAATTTCACCAAGCACATATCAGTGGTGATATTGATACTGCCGCATTTCAATTATATATACCAGACGTGTGGAATTCTTTTAAAATAAATACAAAAAATATTGTTGTTCAAAGGATAAAACGCCATAAAATATATACTTGTTCTTCTTAAAAATACATTTGCCCCTTCTGCGCCCCATAAAACACAAAAAAGTAGAATATAACTTTTAGGATTTAGCTTTTATTTCATATTGAACATAATAATTCGTAGTAATTAGTAATAATTTTTGCTTCCTGTAATTAAAAGATAAAAAAGTAAGATGTCTTTATAAAACGTATCTGATTCATAAGGTGGGAATACTGAAAAATAGAAATGGATTAAACATTATATATATGGGTATGATTTGAATTTCGCGCAAAAATAAAT
>NW_013712037.1:0-408 GCF_000517525.1 Limulus polyphemus | reverse complement strand
AGACAACGATGTATAACCTTCAGATTATTCGATAACGATATATAACCTGTAGTTTATTGGATAACGATATATAACCTGCAGATTATTAGACAACGATATGTAACCATTTAGATTATTGGATAACGATATATAACCTGCAGTTTATTGGATAATGATATATAACCAGTAGTTTATTGGACAACGATGTCTAACCTGTAGAATTTTGGATATCGATCTATAACCTGTACCTCATTGGATAACGATATATAACCTGCAGGTTATAAGACAACGATGTTTAACTTTTGATTATTGGATAACGATATATAACCTGTAGTTTATTGGATAATGATATATAACCTGTAGTTTATTGGACAACGATGTCTAACCTGTAGATTTTTGGATAACGATATATAACCTGTAGGTTATTAG
>NW_013712036.1:0-408 GCF_000517525.1 Limulus polyphemus | reverse complement strand
GTGTACCCCCAAGAGAGGGATGTTGTAATGTGATGGTTAATTCCATTAGTCATTGATAGTGTACCCCAAGAGAGGGATGTTGTAATTTGATGGTTAATCCCATTATTCATTGATAAAGTGTACCCCAAGAGTTGGCTGGGGGCTTGTGTTCACTAGCTGCATTCTCTCTAGTCTATCACTTCAAATCTGAGGAAAGCTTGCACGGATAGCCCGTGAGTACCTTTGAATTAAGTTCAAAACAAACAAACTTAATATTGTTTCTAGATTGAAAAATTGCTTTTCATTTTGTAATATCAAATGTTTATATTGTGTTCAGAATGGTATGTTATACTTTAATACCTTTTCCTAGTAATTAGATATGATCAACAATTCCTTTGGACAGAAGTATGTTTAACTTAATGTTGCACT
>NW_013712035.1:0-408 GCF_000517525.1 Limulus polyphemus | reverse complement strand
GGGTCATTGGTTGCCGACCACTGATGTAGACGAACTTGGCTGATAGTGTATGAAAATACCATAATGATTTACTTAGTTTTTAAACCGATCCAAACCATTATCTGTTATAAGTCCGCTTATAATCGGCGAACTGCTGGACCAACTGTTGCCACAGGATACCTCTTCGCCTCTCCCATGGCTTCCCTGGGCATTGAAAGACTATGTCAAGTAATTTTTAGATATTTATGAAAGTGAAGAAAGTTATACTTTTTAATGTCGACGCCTATGTGTTTTAATGAATTACCAACCTAATACATAGTTCATAGCCGACTTGTGTATAAAATTACAATCCTAATATATGGTTCATAACCGACTGGTTTAATAAATTACAGTCCCAGTACATGGCTCATAGCCGACTGGTTTAATAAA
>NW_013712034.1:0-408 GCF_000517525.1 Limulus polyphemus | reverse complement strand
AAATTCATTTTAAGATGTTAATTTCATACGGCAAGATTTTAAAAACAAGTCCTCAATTTCCCTTAGTCTTAAGAGTGTCACATTGTCCTAGGCATCCCCTATTTTGTAATTTATTCACCACCACTCCAATAATTACGAAATTTAACTTAAATTACTAACTCTAAAATTGTACTAGCTCAGGTACACCTTTTAATTTTATATAGCTTTTGCTCCCGTTTAGTTAGAGCTAAAGTTACAAAGTAGAAAGTGAATCCCCTCTTCCCAAACCCAATTATACCATTCCCCATTTAAGAATTTGTTAATTTTTAAAAATATTTAACCCTATTATTTTTAACAAACACAAATACAATGGTTCTATCTACAAATTTACGTTGTTTTTATGAACAGTTAGTCAATTTCTTCTTTTAG
>NW_013712033.1:0-408 GCF_000517525.1 Limulus polyphemus | reverse complement strand
TGTGATATGAGGTTCTCAGCCCTCACCACTCAATTTAATCAATTAAAGAAACATTAACAACTAACTTATAATAGATACAAGAGATATACTTTACTAGTAGCCACAAAGAATTACTAAACAAAAATGAAAACGATACATATAAATATAATTCTTGTTTGTTAACACGTAATGCATACCTCGGGGGTAAAATTTGTTTCTCTGTCCCACGGGGCTATTTAAGCCGAAAAAAAGAGGATAATTGGTTAAACTTTTTTGCATTGATTCTCTCATAACGTAACGAGCTAAATCCGGGGTCTTCCTGAACCTATTAAAATTATATTAATATTCTGACAAGGTTAGGATTTTCCTTTGATTTGTTTCTGAAAAAAAACTGCCAAAATGGCACCATTAACGTGTAAATGCAAACGT
>NW_013712032.1:0-408 GCF_000517525.1 Limulus polyphemus | reverse complement strand
AGTGTGTTGTATACATATATACATTGGATATTGTTGGTTATATCAGTAGATCACCAGAGGTGGAGTGTGTTGTATACATATATACATTGGATATTGTTGGTTATCTCAGTAGATCACCAGAGGTAAAGTGTGTTGTATACATATATACATTGGATATTGTTGGTTATCTTAGTAGATCACCAGATTTCTATTGTCCCACAATATAAATTCGTTGTCCACTTTCCTTTTGTGTTCCAGTTTAAGTATGGTTTTAAAATCAGAAGTCAAATTATACAATACATTTTCTGACGGACGTTTTATTGAAGTTTTGATGTTCAATTAACACCATAGAATACTGGTGCAAGTTTGATACCGAATATAGAGTTACTTTTGTTTGTTTTTGTTTTTTGTTGTTTTTTAATTTCGCGT
>NW_013712031.1:0-408 GCF_000517525.1 Limulus polyphemus | reverse complement strand
TTTGTCGATAACTAAAGTACTCATTCCATAAATATTTCCTGTTAAATGAAATCTTCCCAAACTTATTCAATTTTTTTTCTTATATAAGCCTCGCCCCCCTCAAATAAAAAAAAAAGACAAACATTGAAGCAAGTTTTTTACATATAGTTTATTTCATAGGGGGAGGATGTACATCAGTTTTAAGAATAATATTATAAAGTTTAAATAATTTCTTTTCCAGGTTTCAGTAATTGTATGCCTAGGTCGTGTAGTGAGGTGTTATCTTATATAGATGGGAGACATTGAAACTTACCACAGTTAATGGGATGAACGCGTAAAAGCGGATAATGAGTAACATTAGTTTAACGTTAACAATATATATATACAGACAGGAAATGAATTAAAAAAAAAAATGAATGAAAAAAAAAA
>NW_013712030.1:0-408 GCF_000517525.1 Limulus polyphemus | reverse complement strand
CAGGTGAAGAGAGATCAAAGGATGTCTCCTGAATGTTAATGACTATTTGAATGTTAATGACTATTAAGAAATATGCAAAGGATGCCAACACCTGTTACTTAATAGACAAAGGATGTCTACACGTAAAGGTTAAATAACAGTTATGTAATATGCAAAAGAACCTAGTGTTAGACCGTTAGATAATAGGCGTGACTGTCGTAAGGAGAGGAGACAATGACGTCATAGTTCCATGAAGTGGCACCAGAGGGTATCTTAGGGAAGTGTTGAGATCATGGTTCCATAAAAGTGACATCGCTAGTAAATCATCAGATGATATCTCAACATATAATTACGTCATCAACAGTATAGTTTTCACTTCTATAGGTAACTATATATAATAAAAAGTTATTTAATAGTTTATATGTAAAG
>NW_013712029.1:0-408 GCF_000517525.1 Limulus polyphemus | reverse complement strand
GAATTAACGGAAACTCTAGGTTGAATAAAGTTACACTGGGTGTAAACAGACTAAAAGAATTAACGGAAACTCAAAGTTTAATAAAGTCACACTGGGTGTAAACAGACTAAAAGAATCAACGGAAACTCTAGGTTGAATAAAGTTACACTGGGTGTAAACAGACTAAAAGAATCAGCGAAAACTCTAGGTTGAATAAAGTCACACTGGGTGTAAACAGACAAAAAGAATCAACGGAAACTCTAGGTTGAATAAAGTCACACTGGGTGTAAACAGACGAATAAAGTTACACTGAGTGTAAACAGACTAAAAGAATTAATGGAAACTCTAGGTTGAATAAAGTTACACTGAGTGTAAACAGACTAAAAGAATTAATGGAAACACTAGGTTGAATAAAGTTACACTGGGTGG
>NW_013712028.1:0-408 GCF_000517525.1 Limulus polyphemus | reverse complement strand
GCAACATTTTTTGTGTGTGTTTGGTCATCTCCTTTAAGTATTGCTTGATTAGCATTTTGGCTTCTGTATATTTGTAAGTTTGTGATCAAATGTTGTTCTTGATAAATTTGTATAGATAGAAACATGCGAAAAAAAAAGATTCTCAAAGACGTATTCCCACTTGATCAACTCTATGATCCTGCAAATTATTAATTATTAATTGTAATTGTAAAGGCGGTGAATTTTATTATGAATTTCGGGGACTTCTCTTTGTACTGTCTTCTTGGTTTTGGCTTTGCTAGCCTGCTGAGCTAAAGAAGCGCGCTTTAATTTGGGCATTTTCAAAATTGAAATGTGCTGCGGTTAAAACATGTGGGTTATTATAGAGTTACAGCCGAGGGTTCTGATTGGACAAAATTTTGTGTTGTT
>NW_013712027.1:0-408 GCF_000517525.1 Limulus polyphemus | reverse complement strand
TCAGATTGCGAGTCAAGCGCCCTAACCACCTGTGCATGCCGGGCCTATCTATTTTTATTCTGTATTTTTGACAGTATTCCAGTATTATGTTTAACTGTGGTTGTATATTTGTAGCTGCTATTGAGGGTGTGGGAAAACTTCCAAAATGCCACATTGTCCGCGAATTGCGAGGCGACACCTGCATTTTGTCCTTAAGAGGCATATTACTAACATACATGATGAATAGTATAGGGCTAACCATACCTCTTTGGGGGTCACCTGCCTAGAAAGTAAAATACTCTGAGTATTTAAATATAAATTTTTCCGATTCTTTATTTATAAATTCGAAGCAGCATACAATTAGTTTTGAATATGAAAACTAATTCTACGCTGCCTCTAAATTTACAAACAAAGAATTAGAAAGACTAA
>NW_013712026.1:0-408 GCF_000517525.1 Limulus polyphemus | reverse complement strand
GATTAGAAAATGGTATACTAAGCCTAACAATTCTATCTCATCCTATGAAAAGCATTATCATACTGCAATTTCATAATTCAAATGAATTGTTAAATTATAAAGTAGCTTCTTGCAAGCCTTACAAAAATTCAGTATTATATTATGGCAGAAGTTGTTCACAAACATTAAAGGACCCTGTCCTATTGATTCTCTGGACAATCATGTAAATGTCAATAAGAAAACAAGGTGTGAAAATAAGTTAAATATCCATGTAAAGATAACCATTCCATTCCTACAGTATTCTAGTAGCCCTCCTCTGCTAAACCCTTTTAAGTGAGTGAATATCCTTTTAGATAAGGAGACCAAAAATAGAGAGAGAATGACATCTTTTGATCTGTAACAGTTATGTCTATATATTGTATGTTTTAG
>NW_013712025.1:0-408 GCF_000517525.1 Limulus polyphemus | reverse complement strand
TACCAGATTCTTTGCCTCTTTTTTTGACATTTTGTTTAGGTTCAGTACCTCGAGTAAGTTGTGGGCTCAAGGATTGACATGGTACAGCAACAGAACAAGATCAGTTTTCATCAATGAGGACTGCTTCATTACTGGATGAGGTTATGAAAGCTGTTTGGGCAGTTAATAAACCAATATTTTGTAGTTTTTCAGCCAGCTTATAAATTAATCTGTTTGTTTTTTTATTAGTAAAAAATTGTTCTTTGGTTGTGAGATTTACTTCTCCCTTAAATTTAACAAGTGCACCAATAGAACTGCCCATTTGTCCTTTATAGGCCATATCTTTTGTTATTGGGCCATCCTCATAGTCATCAAATACAATTATTTCTCATTCATATCTGTGTCACACATAATCAACATATATGCAAC
>NW_013712024.1:0-408 GCF_000517525.1 Limulus polyphemus | reverse complement strand
CCAGATGGGATTGTAGCTAGTATTCCTTACAATTCATTCAGCTTGGATAGTAGCAATATTACAATTCATTAAGCTTGGATCGTAGATAGTGTTACTTTACAATTCATTCAGCTTGGATAATAGCTAATATTACCTTACAATTCATCCAGATGGGATAGTTGCTTGTATTACCTTACAATTAATCCCAGATGGGATAGTAGCTAGTGTTACCTGACAATTCATTCAGCTTGGATAGTAGCTAGTATTACCTTACAAATCATTCAGCTTGGATAGTAGCTAATGTTACCTTTCAATTCATTCAGCTTGGATAGAAGCTAGTGTTACCTTACAATTCGTTTAGCTTGGATAGTAGCTAGTGTTAGCTTAAAATTCATTCAGCTTGGATATTGCTAGTGTTACCTTACAATT
>NW_013712023.1:0-408 GCF_000517525.1 Limulus polyphemus | reverse complement strand
TGGGATGTCAAGATAGTTTTAAAGACTCTAAATATAATAAACTGAGAATTTGATATTGGGATGTCAAGATAGTTTTAAAGACTCTAAATATAATAAACTGAGAATTTGATATTGAATACTTATACATACAGACGCATATATACATATATAGACATACATATACACGCATATATACATATATATACACATACATACATGTATACACATACATACACACGCATATATACATATATATACATACATACACACATATATATATATATCCCCACATGTGTATGTGCGCATATACACATACACGAAACGAATACACATGTGTATTATAGAGTTTTAAAAATAAAAATCTAAAACTGAAAATTTGATTAAAGTAAATGAATAATTAGTCGACAGAAGTTATAAGAATGATTAAAT
>NW_013712022.1:0-408 GCF_000517525.1 Limulus polyphemus | reverse complement strand
GAGTTATAGGAGCTTTTTATTCACTGCTGGTAGGAGATTGAGTTTCTCGCTTACTCCAACTTAACACTTAACAGCTTGAGTTATAGGAGCTTTTTATTCACTGCTGGTGGAGATTGAGTTTCTCGCTTACTCCAACTTAACACTTAACAGCTTGAGTTATAGCAGGTTTTTATTAACTGCTGGAAGGAGATTAAGTTTCTCGCTTACTCCAACTTAACACTTAACAGCTTGAGTTATAGCAGGTTTTTATTCACTGCTGGTAGGAGATTGAGTTTCTCGCTTACTCCAACTTAACACTTAACAGCTTGAGTTATAGCAGCTTTTTATTCACTGCTGGTAGGAAATTGAGTTTCTCGCTTACTCCAACTTAACACTTTGTAGCTTGAGTTATAGGAGCTTTTTATTCAC
>NW_013712021.1:0-408 GCF_000517525.1 Limulus polyphemus | reverse complement strand
GAAAGTTTAATAAACTGTGAACTCAATTGGTTGATGATTAAGATTCTCAAGTATGACAATAGTATTAGAAAAAGTAAGAATTGGTAATAATAAGTAAGTTAATTAGTAATAATAAGTAAGTTAATTAGTAATAAACAAAAGTTGAAGCTTTTACTTAACTTCTATTCCATAAGTTTGTCAAAAACCTCTTAATGGTGGTTAACATCAGAACTGTACTCAACTTTACACACATCGATGTTAAAGGATATATCTGATACTTTCTTTGAAAACAGTGAACACCTGCCTTCGTTATTCCCAAGTGATTGTCTGAACACAATGTTGTTATCACTGGTTTACTTTCCAGTGACTGTCTGAACACAATGCTGTTATCACTGGTTTATTTTCCGGTGATTGTCTGAACACAATGCT
>NW_013712020.1:0-408 GCF_000517525.1 Limulus polyphemus | reverse complement strand
AAAATAACATTTGAGTTTTGCTACATTTACATCAGGAAAAAAATGGAAAATTAGAAAAAATATTGGAATTCAACTAAGATTGTGCTTAATGTAAATGCATAAAAACATTTAACAATGATTAACCTTTTGACTTACACCTACACTTTCATTCCAAAAAAATTGAAATCATTCATTTTTTTTGTATTTTAATGGAAGAAAAAATGCTAAGAAATGAATTCTATTAAGTAAGTAGAAGAAACTGCAAATATGTACCTTTTCAAATCGAAATTTTTCTAACATAAGAACAGGAAAGATAGCTGGATGAGGGATTGTCTGGGCATGTAAACCAAACATGAACAGGTTGACATAAAGATGACTCTTAGAGTTTAGCCACACTCCAGGGCAACTTACCTAATAAAAAAACCAAGA
>NW_013712019.1:0-408 GCF_000517525.1 Limulus polyphemus | reverse complement strand
ACCATATTTATATATCGTTGTGAATTTTTAATCAGTAGTTTTTATTTACCATACATATATATATATCGTTGTGAATTTCTAATAAGATGATTTTTTTACCATCTATATATCTATATATTGGTCTAAGTGTTTAATCACAAGATTTAATTACCATATATATATATCGTTGTAAATGTTTAATCAGAAGTTTCTATTTACCATGTATATATATCGTGTGAATGTTTAATCAGAAATAATTATTTACCATATGTATATCGATGTGAATGTTTAATCAGAAGTTTTATTTACCATGCATATGTATATCGTTGAGAATATTTAATAAGAAGTTTTTATTTACCATATATATATATATCGATGTGAATGTTTAATCAGAAGTTTTATTTATCATGTATATGTATATCGTTGAGA
>NW_013712018.1:0-408 GCF_000517525.1 Limulus polyphemus | reverse complement strand
GCATGGAGACACAAACACGGGGACTAACGTCATCGTGTTATAGCTATATTGATCACCCAAAACGGCCAAGAGCCACTGAGGAGTTCAATATTAGATGTTGAAACTTGTGATAGTTTGTAAACTGTTCTGTAGCTATACTTATTTGTTTGGAGCATCATTAACGTAATTTTCAACTATCCACTACACAGTACAAAACCCGTCAGTTTGCACGTTTACATATATACAAAAATAATCTCTCTACCTATATATATTCAGAAAATAATTATTTTAGCCCCTCATCCTATAAGGCATACTTCAGAAACTGAAAATTCAGATCCCTAGTCTTATAAGGCATACTTCAGAAACTGAACATTCAGATCCCTAGTCTTATAAGGCATACTTCAGAAACTGAACATTCAGATCCCTAGT
>NW_013712017.1:0-408 GCF_000517525.1 Limulus polyphemus | reverse complement strand
ATAATTGCTATAATCTTAAATAAAAACAGCAAGTTTATTTGCTCGATTTATTTTAATTGATTTCATGGTTTAATTTTGCAACTTAAATCATTAGATTTGGAGATATGTATAGTGGTCTTACCTTTGAAATCCAGTTATATTAGATTGCCACTACTTTTGTTTATTTTTATTTTTAAGATCTGTAGAAGCTAGAATTATATGGAAAAAATAATAATGAAAGATTCTCTTGAAAGTCTAATATTCTATAAGCCGTTACTCATATTCAAGAGCCAAATCATGTGATATGTGACCATTGCTGTTAAAGAATATTTCCTTGTGGATGGGACATGGAATATATATGCCATTGCTCATATTGAAGAACCAAATCATGTGATATGTGACTATTGCTGTTAAAGAAGATTTCCTTGT
>NW_013712016.1:0-408 GCF_000517525.1 Limulus polyphemus | reverse complement strand
CCAGGAAACTAGTGTTGTAGCCTATATTGCCACGTCATTATGATGTAACCTGGTCGTCCAGGAAACTAGTGTTGTAGCCTATATTGTTTCAATCGATACATTTGTGTTGTTCGTTAGTGAGAGTTTTGAAGTGACGTGTTAAGCACGTGACGTATCGAATTTTCTTGAGAGCTGGAGAGGCTTTGGAATGATATAAATACAACATGTAGAGTAGTGATTTGTTTATTTAAACAGTAAGATTTTAATTGATTAGTAGTAGAGACACGCAAGAAAGTGACTGTTCAGTTTTATTTTGTGGGTTAAGCCTACCAGTGAACGTAACCTAAACTTTGTAGATGAACTTATAAAACGCTTTCTATTCATTAACAGTACTTCTACCGAAAAATGAACACGCCCGACAATATAAAC
>NW_013712015.1:0-408 GCF_000517525.1 Limulus polyphemus | reverse complement strand
TGTTTGGTGTACGATGATAAGACTGGTCGCTTTTTGTAAACCTGTGAACGTTTGTGCTTTATTTACCATGGTGAAATAAGCTGTTTGATTGTGTACCTTATAAACAGTTATTTGGACGCGCTACAGGGAACTTGGTCTTTTGTTTAACTATCTTGTAAATAATCTGAATGTACTATGGAGAAATACGTTTGTTATGTGATTAAAGGAACACGAAATGGTATTGAACTTGAAAAACTTTTCAGGATTTTAATGGTTTACTAAAATAATAGGTAGGCAAACAACGATTTATAAGCATAAGGAAAAGTTTTATAGATGATGGAACATATTATATGTTTCGGTAGAATACTGGTCTGTCTTCTTCAGGTACGAGCAGCACTAAACAATACCTGGTTTATATATCCTGTTAGG
>NW_013712014.1:0-408 GCF_000517525.1 Limulus polyphemus | reverse complement strand
GAAGCACTGTGGCTGACCACCTTGATATAAACTGGAAATAGAAGCACTGTGGCTGACCACCTCGATATAAACTGGAAAATAGAAGCACTGTGGTTGACCACCTCGATATAAACTGGCAAATAGAAGCACTGTGACTAATCATTCACCACGCTGGACCGATAAAACCACTGTCATGCAAGTAGGTCATGATTAGGCCTAAACACGGTCGGGAAACAGCTCTTTTTAACGTTACCTACGCTTTCAGATTACAAAGAAGTTTAAATTTGAAATATAACACTACAAAGTACCACGACATCTGAAATATAACACTACAAAGTACCACGACATCTGAAATATAACACTACAATGTACCACGACATCTGAAATATAACACTACAATGTACCACGACATCTGAAATATAACACTAC
>NW_013712013.1:0-409 GCF_000517525.1 Limulus polyphemus | reverse complement strand
TAATTGTGTATACACTCCCACCGTGTTAGTCATTAACGTTGGACTAAACACCAGGGTTTATCAGGAGTAACATTAGCGGGATCTGCCACTAGACTATTACACTAATCATTATTTTAACCTCCGGGTTTAGCAGGTGTAACATTAGCTGGAACTGCCTCTAGACTATTACACTAGTCATTATTTTAACCTCCGGGTTTAGCAGGTGTAACATTAGCGGAAACTGCCACTAGACTATTACACTAATCATTATTTTAACCTCCTGGTTTAGCAGATGTAACATTAGCGGGAACTGCCACTAGACTATTACACTAATCATTATTTTAACCTCCGGGTTTAGCAGGTGTAACATTAGCGGGAACTGCCACTAGACTATTACACTAATCATTATTTTAACCTCCGGGTTTAGCAG
>NW_013712012.1:0-409 GCF_000517525.1 Limulus polyphemus | reverse complement strand
AATTTTATAGGAAAAAAAAGGGGTTATTTAACTAGAAAATAAACCGTTACTGCATCAGTACATTAGGTTTTAAATATTTGTGGTATTATAGTAGTTTTATAGGAAAAAAAAGGGGTTATTTAACTAGAAAATAAACCGTTACTGCATCAGTACATTAGGTTTTAAATATTTGTGGTATTATAGTAATTTTATAGGAAAAAAAAGGGGTTATTTAACTAGAAAATAAACCGTTACTGCATCAGTACATTAGGTGTTAAATATTTGTGGTATTCTTGTAATTTTATAGGAAAAAAGGGTTCTTTAACTAGAAAATAAACCGTTACTGTATCAGTACATTAGGTGTTAAATATTTGTGGTATTCTAGTAATTTCATAGGAAGAAAAGGGTTCTTTAACTAGAAAATAAACCG
>NW_013712011.1:0-409 GCF_000517525.1 Limulus polyphemus | reverse complement strand
CAATATACATATATATATAAATATAGCGTACAACAATATACATATATATATATATAAATATAGCGTACAACAATATACATATATATAAATATAGCGTACAACAATATACATATATATAAATATAGCGTACAACAATATATATAAACATAGCTTACAACAATATATATAAATATAGCTTATAACAATATATATATATAAATATAACTTACAACATATATATATAAATATAGCTTACAACAATATATGTAAATATAGCGTACAACAATATATAAATATAGCTTACAACAATATATATAAATATAGCTTACAACAATATATATAAACATAGCTTACAACAATATATATATAAACATAGCTTACAACAATATATATAAACAGCGTACAACAATATATATATAAATATAGCTTA
>NW_013712010.1:0-409 GCF_000517525.1 Limulus polyphemus | reverse complement strand
GGTACTTAGAAGGATGAAAGCTAGAAGAACGTTACTTAATACATTAAAACAAGGAAAATGTAGATATTATGGTCATGTGGTCAGAGAGTAGGCAATACAGAGAACACTAGAAAGGCCAATGGAAAGAGACAAAGAGGAGACCAAGAAGGAATTGGATGAAAGACATATGTGAATGGATATAACTGAACTATGCAGGATGCGTTAGAGCGGCACAGGAAAGGAAGAGATGGCACACCATGATGGCGAACCTTCTTTAAGAAGATGCTAACTCCGGATCCAGATTACACTTTCTTAATTTGTTTTATTACTTAAAACTTAAATAACGTCTTTATTTGCATAAAACACTTGTCTAGACTGCTTGCCATTATCAATTAAGCAATATTAATATTTTATTTTGCAACGCCACTTA
>NW_013712009.1:0-409 GCF_000517525.1 Limulus polyphemus | reverse complement strand
CATACGCAACTCGTTAAATGTGTGTCCTGTTTTACTTATATCGTTAAATACTCAGGGTAAAGTTGAACAACAACTTTTTACTTCTGGTATTTTTTTTAAACAACAGACCAAACGCTTTCAGATATTTATATCGTTATATTTTGTGAAAGAAATATCATGCTGTCGTTCAAAATTCGTTGTTCTAATACCAAAAAAACAGAAACACTTTAGTGAATATGAAAAGTAACACCTCGTGACTTAGACACATTATTTAAAATCTGAGAAACCTAAATCAATATGCTAACGTATCTGGTTACATTTGAAAATATTTATTTTACTAAATTAAAAAGAAATGATATAAAACACCTTTATTTATTATACATATCAGTGTGTCTCAGTGCTTGACTCTTATGTTTCAACTTTGACCTTA
>NW_013712008.1:0-409 GCF_000517525.1 Limulus polyphemus | reverse complement strand
ACAATTCTGAACACTCTGTACTTGTAAGAAAGTTCTGAACACTTCTGTTCTTGTAAGACAATTTTGAACACTCTGTACTTGTAAGACGTTTCTGAACACTTCTGGTCTTGCAAGACAATTCTGAACACTTGTGTACTTGTAAGACAATTCTGAACACTCCTGTTATTGCAAGGCAATTCTGAACACTTGTGTAATTGTAAGACAATTCTGAACACTTCTGTTCTTGTAAGACAATTCTGAACACTTGTGTACTTGTAAAACAGCACTCAACACTTATGTACTTCTTAGACAATTCTGTACACTTACTTTTAAAGCTATTCTGAACACTTCTGTTCTTGTAAGACAATTCTGAGCGCTCCTGTTCTCATAAGACAAGTCTGAACACTTCTGTTCTCATAAGACAAGTCTG
>NW_013712007.1:0-409 GCF_000517525.1 Limulus polyphemus | reverse complement strand
TGTGAACGACACTTTATCTGACATGTATTATATACGTGTGTGTGAGAGAGACACTTTATCTGACATGTATTATATACGTGTGTGTGAAAGAGACACTTTATCTGGCATGTATTATATACGTGTGTGTGTGTGAAAGACACTTTATCTGACATGTATTATATACGTGTATGTGAGAAAAACACTTTATCTGACATGTATTATATACGTGTGTGAGAGAGACTTTATCTGACGTATTATATACGTGTGTGTGTGAACGACACTTTATCTGACATGTATTATATACGTGTGTGTGAGAGGGACACTTTATCTGGCATGTATTATATACGTGTGTGAGAAAAACACTTTATCTGACATGTATTATATACGTGTGTGTGTGTGTGTGTGAACGACACTTTATCTGACATGTATT
>NW_013712006.1:0-409 GCF_000517525.1 Limulus polyphemus | reverse complement strand
TTGGAAGAACACAACCCAAATTGTAAGATGGATGATACTGACTGATATTTCTTTACATGTCTGAACAATAATACCCTGAAGAAGTTAGTTTGTGTATAGATCTTGATAAGTTATATTGTAAACAATAGTAGTTTTAAACTACAAATATGAAAGTTCAAGATCAAAAACAGAAAATAGCTTCCTAATTTATCCTCACATCTTGAGAATGTATATTTAACTTTCTGAATCATTATGTAAAGTGGAAGAATAGATAAATTCATTTTTTACTGACTGTCAAGTTCAGTGATATAGAAAATCCATTCTTCATTTTTAGCCTTACGTACAACTTATTTTGGACATAAAGTATATTCTGTAATGATAGATATTGTACAGTAAACGTGATGGTTGTATCAAATCCGAAAGAATCGTG
>NW_013712005.1:0-409 GCF_000517525.1 Limulus polyphemus | reverse complement strand
ATACTCTTTCATTGAATCACAGGTATTGGTGTAGCTTTCTATATGCACATGCATACTGATACTTTTTCATTTATTCACAGGTATTTATGCAGCTTTCTATATGCACATGCATACTGATACTTTTTCATTTAATCACAGGTATTTATGCAGCTTTCTATACGCACATGCTTACTGATACTCTTTCATTTAATCACAGGTATTTATGCAGCTTTCTATACGCACATGCTTACTGATACTCTTTCATTTCATATAGAAAGCTACAACAATACCTGTGATTCACATGCTTACTGATACTCTTTCATTGAATCACAGGTATTGTTGTAGCTTTCTATATGCACATGCTTACTGATACTCTTTCATTGAATCACAGGTATTGTTGTAGCTTTCTATATGCACATGCTTACTGATA
>NW_013712004.1:0-409 GCF_000517525.1 Limulus polyphemus | reverse complement strand
TACCGTATAATATTGAAGAGTGAATGTAAACTTGAATACTTTAACTTTTTATTTCATTTGTATTATCATCTTTCTGGAGGGCTGGGCGTGGCCCAGCTTTATATATTAATTTGTCAGGCTGTTGATCAGAAGGACTAAAGACACAATGTTGTTGAACACGTTTCGCACATTATTCAGTTCAAGGAAATGGACCAAGTCCCTGTAGTGGCGGCTGATGCTGACTGACTGCCTTCTCTCAAATAAGAGACGACTATACCTGAATGTTAGGGGCTCTGATCCTACTGTTTAACCAACATACGCATAAGTTGCCGTTTAACATGATAATATCAATATGAATATTTACCAGTAGGTAGATATGTACGTAAATGTATAAGATATATATATATATATATATATATATATATATATA
>NW_013712003.1:0-409 GCF_000517525.1 Limulus polyphemus | reverse complement strand
TCGAAACGTTGTATCGAAACAGATGAATGAAGTCCTGGTTTAGCTAGCAGATCAAAACGCCGTATCCAAACTGATGAATGAAGTCCTGGTTTAGCTAGCAGATCGAAACGCCGTATCCAAACTGATGAATGAAGTCCCGGTTTAGCTAGCAGATCGAAACGTCGTATCCAAACTGATGAATGAAGTCCTGTTTTAGCTAGCAGATTGAAACGCCGTATCGAAACAGATGAATGAAGTCCTGGTTTAGCTAGCAGATCGAAACGCCGTATCCAAACAGATGAATGAAGTCCTGGTTTAGCTAGCAGATCAAAACGCCGTATCCAAACAGATGAATGAAGTCCTGGTTTAGCTAGCAGATCGAAACGTCCGTATCCAAACAGATGAATGAAGTCCTGGTTTAGCTAGCAGA
>NW_013712002.1:0-409 GCF_000517525.1 Limulus polyphemus | reverse complement strand
GACAAAAATACTGACGGTGTGTAGCAAGATTTAACATGATGATTATGTGATATTGGGAATTATCAACCTTCTTGATGGGGACAACACTTGACACATAGTTCATTCTTGATGTTTCTTTGTTGTTGTTATTCTCACGTCTGTTCAAAACAGTTTAGTAGCTTTGTTTTCGCCATGTATTGAAAGTCTTATATTTGGATGTTCTGTTAAACTGATTTGAAAATCGTTTTTATGTGTGTGTTTTTTTTTTGGCACAAAGCAATTAGACTATCTACGATGCTTTAAAATCTAATATGGAAATTAATTTTAATTCTTCAGAAAATTAAAAGTAAGAAAATACACTTCGTATTTAATTAACTTTTATCGATTCTTGTTGAGTCTAATTCCATTGTAACACGATCTTTACTGCCTG
>NW_013712001.1:0-409 GCF_000517525.1 Limulus polyphemus | reverse complement strand
ATATTTATTCTTTATTTATTACTATAAAAGTAATGGATCTTTTAAAGTTATTTTAAGACAAGATTAGGTAAAATAAGTAATAATAATATAATTAAAATGGTTCACGAGCATGCATGCAAGTAGCTCGTGGGTAATGTAATTCGATAGCATAACGTGACCTGCACGTTTTCTGAGTGATTTACAACTATTTATGGCATGGATAGTAGTTAGAAACAGTTCAAAAGGCTTTCTACAATTTTGTGAAAGTGGCCTTTTGATTGGTCTATAGATTAAAGCAACATGTCTTTCTACAATTTTGTGAAAGTGGCCTTTTGATTGGTCTATAGATTAAAGCAACATGTCTTTCTACAATTTTGTGAAAGTGGCCTTTTGACTGGTCTATAGATTAAAGCAACATGTCTTTCTACAA
>NW_013712000.1:0-409 GCF_000517525.1 Limulus polyphemus | reverse complement strand
AAAAAAAGCACCCTACCAGTAGTAAACATGTCTTTTTTTCCTTTCAGTTGAAACTTTGAATAGTTCAGATAGGACATATTTTCACGTGTGTTTTTTTTTTCATTTTGTTATTGTAGATAAAAAGTAGGGAATTATTTTTCAAGGATATTTAATTGAAGTATTTTTAGTGTCATTAAATTATAGTTAATTTTCTGTAAAAATTCGGCCGGTTTATAATCGTAGAAAATTTGGTTTCTTCAGTTCAACAAATATTCTTTATTGAACACTTGGCTTACAGAAAATATGATAAAAATTGTTGTAAAACACAATGTTGAAATAGAAAAAAAATATTATATGTAATAACATTTAGAATAGCTACTCTTCGTCAAGCTTGGCATAATTTTTCAAAATTTTCATATCAACCCTGATC
>NW_013711999.1:0-409 GCF_000517525.1 Limulus polyphemus | reverse complement strand
GTCATGTTTACATGGCGCACAGGTTATAATATAGTGTTAAGTATCACCAGCAGTCAGTAAGATACATGGTTCTGATAATGGTGAGCGACTTTAACTGTCACTGAACTATTTTCGACAGTCCGCTACTATATTTTATCCTTATTAACTATAATTATATGGTATGTGACTAATGTTAAGTGAATGTGCATTATTTCATTGTTCAATTGCATCACAGCCACTCATGCTTACCAACTGAAACAAAGGCCAAAGAGAGATCATCTTGGATATTTTCCATAAAATGGACGACAAGAAGGTCGTTAAATTCAATACAGAAGTCAAACTCACATCAGTTAGTTTTTAAAAAGCGTCCTTATATTATTACAATTAAAACAAAGTAGACTTCTCAGTGAACTTTATGTTAACACTTGAC
>NW_013711998.1:0-409 GCF_000517525.1 Limulus polyphemus | reverse complement strand
CCTCTGTTCGTAACTATCGATATATATATATATACTCTAAATGAAACTGGTTCTTTAACTATATTCAGTGATTGAATGATACTCTTAATATGCACTTTCATTTCAGATTTGCCCACCAATAAGTCTTATAACTTCCATTGTTCAGATTTGCCCAACAATAGGTCTTATAACTCACATTGTTCAGCTTTGCCCACCAGTAGGTCTTATAACTCCATTGTTCAGATTTGCCCACCAATAGATTTTATAACTTCCATTGTTCAGATTTGCCCAACAATAGGTCTTATAACTTCCGTTGTTCAGATTTGTGCTTAATAAATAACTTCACTTTAACTCAACTTTTATTTAGGAGAACAATAGTCCTAAAAATAAAATCAAGCTTAAAATGCAAAAAAAAATCGGGTTTCTATAC
>NW_013711997.1:0-409 GCF_000517525.1 Limulus polyphemus | reverse complement strand
GGTATATAAATGTAGGTGTAGATAAACAAGTGTTCACAAATAATGAAGTGGTGGGCAAAGCCAATATGGTGGATTCAATTAATATCATGATATCTCAGCAAATAGAAGAGGTAGGAGGTTCTTACTTTATATTCTAGCCAGCCAATATCGAACATTTGAGTTTCTAATATGCATGAAACTATAGGTGTTATATTGTCGGTATCATAAAATGTAATGTGGTCAAACCCCCAGAAGTCATGTGATGCACAAAATTTGATATTTAACCGTTTCTTTTAATATTTACTTTGAAATAAAGAAACTAGATAATATATAATACTAAACTTTGAATTATAATCTACAATTTGATACCAAACTTATTTGTATATATCTATCAAATAGTTGAATAAAATGTTGAATGTAAGTCAACAAA
>NW_013711996.1:0-409 GCF_000517525.1 Limulus polyphemus | reverse complement strand
ATTGTTATAGTTTAAAGATTGTGTTCAGTGGAGAGTGGTTGGTTTGTATGTTTCTATAGTTTAAAGATTAATTATCATAATCATAAAGACAGATTTATTTGATTTAAATGTTCCATACTGGATTAAGTATGCACACAAATTTCTGAAAGTGTGAATTTCATGTTATACTCAAATAGTTTAATAAATAAATAATTGGATAACAAAATTAATTTTCAGGAAAGTTCAATATTCTATCTCACCCAGAATTCCTCTATTGTGTATCTGTATCCTCCAGTAAAGACACTGGGATTTCCTTATCTGCATTAATCCTCTGACATGGAAATTGTTTGGCACGGACCTTGTCTCACATTCCTTTAAAGTTATTCTAGCAATCCGGAATACTCTTATAGACAGTCGTGTCAATCTGGTA
>NW_013711995.1:0-409 GCF_000517525.1 Limulus polyphemus | reverse complement strand
AATTAAACGAAGAACAAGAAGACAGATAATTAAACGAAGAACAAGAAGACAGATAATTAAACGAAGAACAAGAAGACAGATAATTAAAAGAATTAATTAAACGCAGAACAAGAAGACAGATAATTAAACGCAGAACAAGAAGACAGATAATTAAACGCAGAAGAAGAACACAGATAATTAAACGCAGAACAAGAAGACAGAAAATTAAAAGAATAACAAGAAGACAGATAATTAAAAGAATAACAAGAAGACAGATAATTAAACGAAGAACAAGAAGACAGAAAATTAAACGAAGAACAAGAAGACAGAAAATTAAAAGAATAACAAGAAGACAGATAATTAAACGAAGAACAAGAAGACAGAAAATTAAAAGAATAACAAGAAGACAGATAATTAAACGAAGAACAAG
>NW_013711994.1:0-409 GCF_000517525.1 Limulus polyphemus | reverse complement strand
TTCTGGATGACAAAGAACCTTCGCACATTATGCCCTGTGTTATATAATACACCTTCTGGATGACAAAGAATCTTCTCACCTTATGCCCTATGTTATATAATACACATTCCCGGATGACAAAGAACCTTCGCACATTATGCCCTGTGTTATATAATACACCTTCTGGATGATAAAGAATCTTCTCACCTTATGCCCTATGTTATATAATACACCTTCTGTATTACAAAGAACCTTCTCACATTATGTTCTATGTTATATAATACATCTTCTGGATGACAAAGAACCTTCGCACATTATGCCCTATGTTAAATAATACACCTTCTGTATTACAAAGAGCCTTCTCACATTATGCCCTGTGTTATATAATACACCTTCTGGATGACAAAAAACCTTCTCACCTTATGCCCTA
>NW_013711993.1:0-409 GCF_000517525.1 Limulus polyphemus | reverse complement strand
ACGCAGATTGCGAGTCGAGCTCCCTAACCACCTGGCCATGCCAGACCTCATCGTGAAGTAATAAGTGAATTTGTACAACAGCTGCTTTTTCTGTTTGTTTGTTTGCTATTGAAGACAAAGCGAACACAATGGACAATCTGTAGTGTGCATACCACTGGTATCGAAACCCGTTTTTTAGCGTTATATGTTTTGAGACTTTCCGCTGTGTCACTGGGGGGCGCTGTTGTGAACACTGTAAACTAATATTTCTTTCCTAAGGCCAAGAGAACATAACACATTTTCAGCAAGAAAGGAGAATGTGGAGAAATTGTTGATTTGTCAAAATACTACGTTCTGATTAGCATCTGGTAGTTAGTTTTCAAAATGTGTTCACTCTTAAAACCTAGGATAGTGAAAAAAATATGAATTC
>NW_013711992.1:0-409 GCF_000517525.1 Limulus polyphemus | reverse complement strand
AGCAACATATGTACCACAATGGCACACAAACAGAAACAACTCAATATAGAAACATATGTACCACACCGGCACACAAACAGAAACAACTCAATATAGCAACATATGTACCACAATCTATATTGAGTTGTTTCTGTTTGTGTGCCTTTGTGTGCCGTTGTGGTACATATGTTCAGAAACAACTCAATATAGGATTGTGGTACATATGTTGGCACACAAACAGAAACAACTCAATATAGCAACATATGTACCACAATGACACACAAAACCTTGAAACAACTCAATATAGCAACATATGTACCACAATGGCACACAAACAGAAACAACTCAATATAGCAACATATGTACCACAATGGCACACAAACAGAAACAACTCAATATAGCAACATATGTACCACAATGGCACACAAAC
>NW_013711991.1:0-409 GCF_000517525.1 Limulus polyphemus | reverse complement strand
GTTGAATAGTAGGTATACTCACCCAGGAAGGAGTTGTGTAGACAGACAGTGAACAAATTTCATCAGATAGGAACCATGTAGATAAACAGTAGGTATACTTACCCAGGAAGGAGTTGTGTAGACGGACAGTGAACATATTTGATCAGATAGGAACCATGTAGATAAACAGTAGGTATAATTACCCAGGAAGGAGTTGTGTAGACAGACAGTGACTTTGTATCATCAGATAGAAACCATGTAGATAAATAGTAGGAATACTTACCCAGAAAACAGTTGTGCAGACAGACAGTGAACAAATTTGATCACATAGGAACCATGTAGATACACAGTAGGTATACTTACCCAGAAAGGAGTTGTGTAGACAGACAGTGAACATATTTCATCAGATAGGATCCTTGTAGATAAATAG
>NW_013711990.1:0-409 GCF_000517525.1 Limulus polyphemus | reverse complement strand
GAAAAAGTATGTTTGATACATTCATGTATCACCTTCAATCTCACGTTGTCTTTTAGCAGGAAAACTGTTGAACAATGCCCATTGGGCCACGAAGCCTGGAATTCCCTTAAGAATACACGTGGTCAAAACATTGTTTACTTCAAGTGACCTTGGATAATGTGATTAAGCAACTTTAGACATTTTTTTTTTATGTAGCTATCTGTTTTGATGAAATCCTTGTTGATTTCCAAACGTTTTGATGGCCAAAATCTTTATTATGAATTACAATTGAATTTTTTGGTGTTTCTATATTTACTTGGCTTTTTTTTTGTCTTTATTCAGAAACTCTCGTCTAAAAACTTCTTCCAATTTCACCTACGTAGCCTTTCTCACAAGACTGACTTTGTTGTTTTTATCTTCACTTTAATAG
>NW_013711989.1:0-409 GCF_000517525.1 Limulus polyphemus | reverse complement strand
GAACACAAGTGATTATGTATGTAGTTAATAACAAATACACGAACATCAGTGATTATGTATGTAGTTACTAAAAAATACAAAAATATCGGTGATTAGATATGTAGTCACTAACAAATATACGAACATCGGTGATTATGTATGTAGTTATTAATAAATATACGAACATCGGTGACTATGTATCTAGTTGATAACAAATATATGAACATCGGTGATTATTTATGTACTTACTAACAAATATACGAATATCGGTATTATTTATATAGTTAACAACAAGTATAAGAACATCAGTGGTTATGTATGTAGTTAATAACAAATACACGAACATCACTGATTATGTATGTAGTTAATAGCAAATAAGTGGAACATGGGTGATTAATTTTGTAATTAATAACAAATATACGAATATCGG
>NW_013711988.1:0-409 GCF_000517525.1 Limulus polyphemus | reverse complement strand
TTTCTTTATTTTGTTTTTCGCTTAAGCAATTTTGTTTTTGTTTCAGGTTTTAAAATGATATAGTTACTGCTCTTTTATAACACCGAGTTATCTGTCTTGTTTCTTATCTGTCACCGAGAAAAGTGTATTTACTAGTGTTTAAATGTGAGACATATCAATTGTGTTTTACTTTTTGGTTCTGAAACTGCGCAACTATCAAGTTAAAACAGCGGGTGTATCAATCCAGTTTCTTATTTTAGCTTCTGAAATAGTACAGATACCGGTGTTAAAACACTGTTAAATCATGTGTTCAAGAATTCAAATTAGCCATCGGATAAACATTACTGTACATTTGTGTGTCTTGTGTAGATCACATATTGCAAAGTTGAATCTCTGTCTTGTTGCACTTGTTTATATCCATTCTGTAGAT
>NW_013711987.1:0-409 GCF_000517525.1 Limulus polyphemus | reverse complement strand
CTCACAAAGTTAGGGGTCACATTACACTGTTTCCAGAAACAGAGACAAATATAGTAGCTTGTAAAGGCACTGAGTCACATTACACTGTCTCCAGAAAGAGTAAGGGACGAATCGATTAGCTCGTAATGCTAGGGGTCACATTGCACCGTTTCCAAAAAGAGGGACAAATAGAGTAGTTCGTAAAGTTAAGGAGTCATATTACACTGTCTCCAGAAAGAGTAAGGGACGAATCGATTAGCTCGTAATGCTAGGGGTCACATTGCACCGTTTTCAGAAAGAGGGACAAATAGAGTAGTTCGTAAAGTTAAGGAGTCATATTACACTGTCTCCAGAAAGAGTAAGGGACGAATCGATTAGCTCGTAATGCTAGGGGTCACATTGCACCGTTTTCAGAAAGAGGGACAAATAG
>NW_013711986.1:0-409 GCF_000517525.1 Limulus polyphemus | reverse complement strand
TAAGTCTATCGTGCAAAAAATCCAACAAACAAACATTAACGCAGATGAAAAGATGGTAGAAGCCATTCTGTATCTCGGAAAAAAAAGGGGGGGAAGAAGTCATCAGGAGTGGAAGAAAACCAAGCACACACACAAAAAGAGGGATAATAATCCATACACGAACAGCAGTAAGAACGGAAAGAAAAATGGAATTAAAAAACCAGACACGTGAAAGTCACCCGCTGTAATGTAAAGGTGTACTTACTGATATTACCACTGATGTTAAACTTTGTTCTGAATGATGTACTTACTGATATTACCACTGATGTTAGACTTTGTTCTGAATGATGTACTTACTGATATTACCACTGATGTTAGGCTTTGTTCTGAATGATGTACTTACTGATATTACCAATGATGTTAGGCTTTG
>NW_013711985.1:0-409 GCF_000517525.1 Limulus polyphemus | reverse complement strand
TTGAAGTTGAACTTAAATATACATAATTAAACCCAGAAAATATGGTCTTCAAGACTGAATAGTAACGGGCGAAGTTGAACTTAAAATATATACATAATTAAACCCAGAAAATATGTCTTAAAGACTGAATATTAACAGGCGAAGTTGAACTTAAATATACAAAATTAAACCCAGAAAATATGTCTTAAAGACTGAATAGTAACGGGCGAAGTTGAACTTAAATATATACATAATTAAACCCAGAAAATATGTCTTAAAGACTGAATATTAACAGGCGAAGTTGAACTTAAATATACATAATTAAACCCAGAAAACACGTCTTAAAGACTGGATAGTAACGAGTGAAGTTGAACTTAAATATACATAATTAAACCCAGAAAATATGTCTTAAAGACTGAATAGTAACGGG
>NW_013711984.1:0-409 GCF_000517525.1 Limulus polyphemus | reverse complement strand
TATTTTCAGTCTCATCTAAGAGTTTTCTCTCTCTCTAGAAAAAGGAATCATATAGCAGTAAAATGTAGTAATCACAGAGTAACGTTATTACTTCCTTATTATAAAACAATACTCTAGTTATATTAGCATAAGATTACTATTGTTTTCTATTCTATCATACTTTGGGGGAAGTTGGACCAGAAGCCCTTTGGACAGATTGGTTAAATTATAAATTGCTACATTCTTTTTAAAAAAAATTAAAGTTATATAGTGGATAAGAATTAATAATAAGGATCATTCTGGATTGGGAAAAGATTGAGATAAAGTATGTCAGTAAAGAAATAGCTCCTGTTCTAGAATACTAGTTACTATCAAACAGTTTGTTTTTTTCACATCCAGTTGTTCTACAATACTCTATCTGAAGGTATTC
>NW_013711983.1:0-409 GCF_000517525.1 Limulus polyphemus | reverse complement strand
AAATAAGTAGCAAACAAGAAAATACTTGTACTTGTGTTTAATGTAAAGAATAAGTAGTAAACCGGAAAATATTTGTATTTGTGTTTAGTGTAAGAATAAGTAGCAAACAGAAAATACTTGTACTTGTGTTTAATGTAAGAATAAGTAGTAAACGGAAAATCCTTGTACTCGTGTTTAATGTAAGAATAAGTAGTAAACGGAACATACTTGTACTTGTGTTTAATGTAAGAATAAGTAGTAAACAGAAAATCCTTGTACTCGTGTTTAATGTAAGAAGAAGTAGTAAACAGAAAGTACTTGTACTTGTGTTCAATGTAAGAATAAGTAGTAAACGGAAAATACTTGTACTTGTGTTTAATGTAAGAAGAAGTAGCAAACAGAAAATATTTGTACTTGTGTTTAGTGTAAG
>NW_013711982.1:0-409 GCF_000517525.1 Limulus polyphemus | reverse complement strand
TGTTCGTTGTACTCTATTTGATCTACAGATGAATGATAGATAGAAGGCGGTAGATGAGACATAGGAACTGCAATATGTTCAAAAGACGATCAGTGAGTGCTAAAACCATCAGTCGAATATTCATTGTGATGACAAGGGCATCAGAGAAGATCAAATTTTGGGAATGAAAGTACTTGGTAACACAGTTAGTATGAAGCTGTCGCAGGTGGAAAAGGACATGTGGAAAGTTCAGATGGTTGTATTTATTTACTTGAAGTTTAACTACGTACTGTAAGAAAGTAATATTGATTATAATGTAATGTCTCAAGTATCTGATGTAAATGGAAGTTCCAAATTATGGTATTAGCCTCTTAGTTATGAAAACTACATTTAATAATTACATTACATCAGACTAAATCAATTTACTTTT
>NW_013711981.1:0-409 GCF_000517525.1 Limulus polyphemus | reverse complement strand
TCAGACTGATTAATAAGAATATAGAACAGGTCTCAGACTGATTAATAACTATAGAACAGGTCTCAGACTGATTAATAACAATATAGAATAGGTCTCAGACTGATTAATAACAATATAGAACAGGTCTTAGACTAATTAATAACAATATAGAACAGGTCTCAGACTAATTAATAACTATAGAACAGGTCTCAGACTGATTAATAACAATATAGAACAGGTCTCACACTCTAATTAATAACAATATAGAACAGGTCTCAGACTGATTAATAACAACATAGAACAGGTCTCAGACTGATTAATAACAATATAGAACAGGTCTCAGACTGATTAATAACAATATCGAACAGGTCTTAGACTGATTAATAACAATATAGAACAGGTCTCAGACTGATTAATAACAATATCGAAC
>NW_013711980.1:0-409 GCF_000517525.1 Limulus polyphemus | reverse complement strand
ATTAACCGACACTAATACTGTTGATTTAATAAAAGTACTGTTAGAGACTAAAATATAATACTGTTGATTTGATTTATTTGTTTATACACAATCGATATGCACTTTTATTCATGTTTCTTGATTTGTTAACACAATCAGTAGCTTTAGTGTTTTGACTGGAGACTGGTAAATTTCACTCTTAGCTTAATCTAACGTACATAGGGGTTTACCTGGAATCAAGATTTCAAATTTCAAAATAATAAGCCTTTCATTGTTTAAAAGAGTCTGCCTAAGTATACGTATACATTTGATGTACGATTGTTTATCATAAGAAGGGTAGTACACATAGTAAGAATAGGCCAGATGTGAAAGATGTGCAATACAAGTTAAAATCTCAAAAACACTTCAAAGAGCATGTAAACAAACCTTT
>NW_013711979.1:0-409 GCF_000517525.1 Limulus polyphemus | reverse complement strand
GAAAAATATCGTATAGTACCTATTTCGTAGAAACACTAATAATTGAGACCTTATAGCATTAACCAAAATACTATGTCCCGTGAAAAGCTAAAAAAAAATTAACTTTCGCTAACCCAGAGTAAAATGAAACCAAAAGGTGGAGTTTATTTTATAAGAAGACGTCATGACCCTTTAAGATTTTCGGATTTTCTCTGAATAATTATTTTTTAAAGCTAATCTTTGTTTATAATACAACTGAAAAAAAAACCAGTAAAATCGAAGCTAACCGAAATCTTGATAACAGATTACAAAATCACTATTGGGAATTTTGAAGAAAGAATATCCATTTTGAAAGTCTTACATCCAGGGCATCTGTGTATCGAAATATGAGGAAAATCAATTTTTTTCAAAATTTTGGCAAAAACATGGG
>NW_013711978.1:0-409 GCF_000517525.1 Limulus polyphemus | reverse complement strand
GCTTGTGTAATTATAGTATGGTTAAATTCCTGTATAGTGCAAAGATTATTTCATTTCACTCAGCTTGTGTAAATATAGTGTGGTTAAATTCCTGTATAGTACAAAGGTTATTTCATTTCACTTAGTTTGTGTAAATACAGTGTGGTTAAATTCCTGTATAGTGCAAAGGTTATTTCATTTCACTCAGCTTGTGTAATTATAGTGTGGTCAAATTCCTATATAGTGCAAAGGTTACTCCATTTCACTTACCTTGTGTAATTATAGTGTGGTTAAATTCCAATATAGTGCAAAGGTTACTTCCATTTCACTTACCTTGTGTAATTATATGAGTGAAATGAAATAACCTTTGCACTATATAGGAATTTAACCACACGCTTGTATAATTATAGAGTGGTTAAATTCCTGTATA
>NW_013711977.1:0-409 GCF_000517525.1 Limulus polyphemus | reverse complement strand
TTACTGGGTCCATATGGCCTGTTGTTCTGGATCGAATCCGGTGAACTGCATGTAGTTTCGTCTTGGGGTCTTCTTTTAAGGTCTGTTGAATTTAGATGTTGTGGCTATTTAAATAACTAGGTCCATATGGCCTGTTGTTCTGGAACGAATCCGGTGAACTGCATGTAGTTTCGTCTTGGGGTCTTCTTTTAAGGCCTGTTGAATTTAGATGTTGTGGCTACTTTAAATAACTGGGTCCATATAGCCTGTTGTTTTGGAACGAATCCGGTGAACTGCATATAGTTTCGTCTTGGGGTCTTCTTCTAAGGTCTGTTGCATTTCTTCTGGCGTTATGGTAGGATCAGCGCCCCTGAGAAAACAGAAAACAAAGACAAGTGGGACTCTTTGGGATTGTGAAGGTTGCAGCAGG
>NW_013711976.1:0-409 GCF_000517525.1 Limulus polyphemus | reverse complement strand
GTTGTGTAACCTGTGTCACAATAAAATAAAGTGTGATGTTAGAAGATGGATCCTGAAATAGTTGTGTAACGAGTGTCACAATAAAATAAAGTGTGATGTTAGAGATGGATCCTGAAATACTTGTGTAACATGTGTCACAATAAAATAAAGTGTAATGTTAGAAGATGGATCCTGAAATAGTTGTGTAACGTGTGTCCCAATAAAATAAAGTGTAATGTTAGAGATGGATCCTGAAATAGTTGTGTAACGTGTGTCACAATAAAATAAAGTGTAATGTTAGAGATGGATCCTGAAATAGTTGTGTAACGTGTGTCACAATAAAATAAAGTGTAATGTTAGAAGATGGATCCTGAAATAGTTGTATAACGTGTGTTACAATAAAATAATGTGTGATGTTAGAAGATGGATC
>NW_013711975.1:0-409 GCF_000517525.1 Limulus polyphemus | reverse complement strand
ATTCTTCAATATATTCTGTTGAGTTTGAGCTATTAGTGAGTTAGTTTTTAAGATTTATAGTACCAAGCTTGGAAATTCTTCTTCTTCTTGGGTAATAAAAGAAAGTGGTTTCCCTTCGTTCGTTAACGACTTCGTAAATCAGACTACAGGAGAATAACTTTCAAATGCTATCGTGAAGAGAGCCTGAATCAGACTATTCACAATCACCCGAGAACAAAATATAACTGACTTTTATACAGAAGTTCGAGAAGCTATGATTAGTAATGGTTCTTATCTTCTGACTGGAGTACGACACCTCGAATGCAATACGACATTTCACGTCTTATCGTCTAGTTAAGTTACCAACTTATTGATGTTAAAATATAGGAGTGACAGAGCGATCAAGTGAGTTCGACAGCGTCGGTTAGAA
>NW_013711974.1:0-409 GCF_000517525.1 Limulus polyphemus | reverse complement strand
TCATTTAGCTGGTTTAGTAAACAATGTTATTTCCATTCCGTCATTTAGCTGGTTTAGTAAACAATGTTATTTCCATTCCGTCATTTAGCTGGTTTAGTAAACAATGTTATTTCCATTCCGTCATTTAGCTGGTTTAGTAAACAATGTTCTCTCCATTCCGTCATTTAACTGATTTAGTAAACAATGTTCTCTCCATTCAGTCATTTAGCTGGTTTAGTAAACAGTGTTCTCTCCATTCAGTTATTTAGCTGGTTTAGTAAACAATGTTATTTCCATTCCGTCATTTAGCTGGTTTAGTAAACAATGTTATTTCCATTCCGTCATTTAGCTGGTTTAGTAAACAATGTTCTCTCCATTTCGTCATTTAGCTGATTTAGTAAACAATGTTCTCTCCATTCAGTCATTTAGC
>NW_013711973.1:0-409 GCF_000517525.1 Limulus polyphemus | reverse complement strand
TCACAAATATGAATATTATTATCACGCTGTGCTTCTTTAATTATATTTTAACCAGGGCCTATCATAAATATGAATATTAATATCAAACTGTGCTCCTTTAATCATATTTTAACCAGGCCAATCACAAATATGAATATTAATATCAAACAGTGCTCCTTTAATCATATTTTAACCAGGGCCTATCACAAATATGAATATTAATATCAAACTGTGCTCCTTTAATCATATTTTAACCAGGGCCTATCACAAATATGAATATTAATATCAAACTGTGCTCCTTTAATCATATTTTAACCAGGGCCAATCACAAATATGAATATTATTATCACGCTGTGCTTCTTTAATTATATTTTAAACAGGGACTATCACACTTATGAATATCATTATCATACTGTGCCTCTTTAATTAT
>NW_013711972.1:0-409 GCF_000517525.1 Limulus polyphemus | reverse complement strand
AGATAGATCTTATGTTGTTAACTTCAGTTCATCAGAGAGATTGTATGTTATTAACTTCAGTTCATCAGATAGATTGTATGTTATTAACTTCAGTTCATCAGATAGATCATATGTTGTTAACTTCAGTTCATCAGATAGATTGTATTCTATTAACTTCAGTTCATCAGATAGATCATATGTTGTTAACTTCAGTTCATCAGATAGATCATATGTTGTTAACTTCAGTTCACCAGATAGATTGTATGTTGTTAACTTCAGTTCATCAGATAGATCATATGTTGTTAACTTCAGTTCATCAGATAGATGATATGTTGTTAACTTCAGTTCACCAGATAGATGGTATGTTGTTAACTCTAGTTTATCAGATAGATCTTATGTTGTTAACTTCAGTTCATGAGATAGATCATAT
>NW_013711971.1:0-409 GCF_000517525.1 Limulus polyphemus | reverse complement strand
TATTGTGCACTTTAATGGTCATGATGATATTCGGAAGGTTTAAGTCTTTGTTGTGCACTTTAAGGGTCATGATGATATTCGGAAGGTTTAACTCTTTATTGTGCACTTTAATGGTCATGATGATATTCGGAAGGTTTAAGTCTTTGTTGTGCACTTTAATGGTCATGATGATATTCGGAAAGTTTAAGTCTTTGTTGTGCACTTTAATGGTCATGATGATATTCGGAAGGTTTAAATCTTTGTTGTCCACTTTAATGGTCCTCATGATATTCGGAAGGTTTAAATCTTTGTTGTCCACTTTAATTGTCATCATGTTATTTAGAAGGTTTAACTCTTTATTGTGCACTTTAATGGTCATGATGATATTCGGAAGGTTTAACTCTTTGTTGTGCACTTTAATGGTCATGAT
>NW_013711970.1:0-409 GCF_000517525.1 Limulus polyphemus | reverse complement strand
GTGTTACTGCAGTTTATTCCATATTCTACCTGTTTTATCAACTTAGTGTTACTCCAGTTTATCCCATATTCTACCTGTTTTATCAACTTATTGTTACTGCAGTTTATTCCATATTCTACCTGTTTTATCAACTTAGTGTTACTCCAGTTTATTCCATAGTCTACCTGTTTTATCAACTTAGTGTTACTCCAGTTTATCCCATATTCTACCTGTTTTATCAACTTAGTTTTACTCCAGTTTATCCCATATTCTACCTGTTTTATCAACTTATTGTTACTGCAGTTTATTCCATAGTCTATCTGTTTTATCAACTTAGTGTTACTGCAATTTATTCCATATTCTATCTGTTTTATCAACTTAGTGTTACTCCAATTTATTCCATATTCTACCTGTTTTATCAACTCAGTGT
>NW_013711969.1:0-409 GCF_000517525.1 Limulus polyphemus | reverse complement strand
ATTTAGTAGTGTTATATTTTAGTTTCTAGTACTGTTATCTTCCAGTAACTAGTACTGTTATCTTCCAGTATTTAGTAGTGTTATATTCCAGTTTCTAATAGTGTTATCTTCCATTATCTAGTAGTGTTATATTTCAGTAACTAGTAGTGTTATATTCCAGCATCTAGTAGTGTTATATTCCAGAAACTAATACTGTTATCTCCCATTATCTAGTAGTGTTATATTCCAGTATCTAGTAGTGTTATATTCCAGTTTCTAGTATTGTTATATTCCAGTATTTAGTAGTGTTATATTCCAGTTTCTAGTAGTATTATCTTCCATTATCTATTAGTGTTATATTTCAGTAACTAGTAGTGTTATATTCCATGATCTAGTAGTGTTATATTCCAGTATCTAGTAGTGTTATATT
>NW_013711968.1:0-409 GCF_000517525.1 Limulus polyphemus | reverse complement strand
AAAGTAAATTACGAATCTTTGCTAAGCTATCTCATTATTGATTTTTGTTTTAAAAGGCTAGTAAAAAGTGAGAGAAACTAAGGTTTAAGAGGCTGGTAAAAAATTAAGCAAAGCATAGCTACCTTATTTATATATTAGTAGTGTCACATAAATTGTAAATGTTCATTATAGTTGCATTAAGCAGTGGTTTCTGTTTAATTGAAAGTTGAGATCATTAGCAAGTTTTTACTTTATAGTTTTTAGAAATGGCACCATAGTTTATTCTTTGTTAGGCGGCAGAAAAACAATAAGTAACCTAGTTGTTTGGTATCCATGTGACAGTGTTAGTATCAGTTTTGTTTTTGGATTGAAATGTAATATATTGCAGCAAGTTAGGGTCAAATGATGTTATTTTTTGATTAAATTTAGA
>NW_013711967.1:0-409 GCF_000517525.1 Limulus polyphemus | reverse complement strand
AGATGAGAGTAAGGGTGTAGATTCGATGTATCTAGATTTTCAGAAAGTATTTGACAAGGTGTCAAATAAAAGGCTTGTTAGAAGAATTATCTTTATATCCTATAGGTATTGGGAATAAGTTAGCTAACTGGATAGAAGAGTGGCTAGATGGAAGAAAGCAGAGGGGTTGTTATAAATGGAGTTCAGTCAAACTGGATTAATATCACAAATAGGCTACCTCAGGGCTCAGTCTCAGGACCTTTGCTTTTTTTTTGATTTGCATCAATGACATGGATGAAGGAATGGTCAATAAATTACTTGAATTTGATGATGATATTAAGGTCTTGAAAGGAAATTGAATTGTTGGAGATAGTTCAGAGGAGGGTTATTAGAATGGTGTCTGAGATGGAGGGGTTGTCATACAAAGAAA
>NW_013711966.1:0-409 GCF_000517525.1 Limulus polyphemus | reverse complement strand
AATAGACGGAAACACATCATACTCATTATAACCATTTCATAACATTTAACTAACCAATAGACGGAAACACACCATACTCATTATAACCATTTCATAATATTTAATTAACCAAAAGACGGAAACACATTAACTAACCATAGACGGAAACACATCATACTCATTATAACCATTTCATAATATTTAACTAACCAATAGACGGAAACACATCATACTCCGTCTATTGGTTAGTTAAATATTATGAAATGGTTATAATGAGTATGATGTAAACACATCATACTCATTATAACCATTTCATAATATTTAACTAACCAATAGACGGAAACACACCATACTACCTCAACTACCATCATACTAACTCTACCTCAACACTAACAGAAGAAAACATCATACAAAACTCCATCTCAACACC
>NW_013711965.1:0-409 GCF_000517525.1 Limulus polyphemus | reverse complement strand
TATAACGCCACCACGGCTGAAAGGGCGAGCATGTTCAGTGTGACGGGGATTTGAACCAGCGACCCACTGATTGAGAGTCGAGCGCCCTAACCACCTGGCAATGCTGGGCCGAACTAAATATGAAAAACAGTCATGTGTGAGACTCTTACACTGATAAAATATTCAAAGAAATAAGTTTTTTTTACATCAGGTATTCATAGGCATTAATTCAATAAACAGTTTTACACCAGGTATTCACAGGCATGAATTCAGTAAACAGTTTTACACCAGGTATTCATAGACATGAATTCAGTAAACAGTTCTACACCGAGGTATTCATAGGCATGAATTCAATAAACAGTTTTACATCAGGTATTCATAGGCATGAATTCAATAAACAGTTTTACACCAGGTATTCACAGGCATGAAT
>NW_013711964.1:0-409 GCF_000517525.1 Limulus polyphemus | reverse complement strand
GTTGACAGGTCTGTTTCATATAGTAAAACATTTGGTATCACCCACAAGTTGACAGGTCTGTTTCATATAGTAAAACATTTGGTATTAACCACAAGTTGACAGGTCTGTTCATATAGTAAAACATTTGGTATTAACCACAAGTTGACAGGTCTGCTTCATATAGCAAGTTGACAGGTCTGTTCATATAGTAAAACATTTGGTATTAACCACAATTAACCACAAGTTGACAGGTCTGCTTCATATAGTAAAACATTTGGTATTAACCACAAGTTCACAGGTCTGTTCATATAATAAAACATTTGGTATTAACCACAAGTTCACAGGTCTGCTTCATATAGTAGAACATTTGGTATTAACCACAAGTTGACAGGTCTGTTTCATATAGTAAAATATTTGGTATTAACCACAA
>NW_013711963.1:0-409 GCF_000517525.1 Limulus polyphemus | reverse complement strand
TCATAACTTCCAGCGGACGGGTACGCCAGCTAGTAGCTATATATGTTGTTATATATTAATTCTTGCCTATGCTATTATGCAGGAATGATGCAAGTAGTCATAACTTCCAGCGGACGGGTACGCCAGCTAGTAGCTATATATGTTGTTATATATTAATTCCTGCCTATGCTATTATGTAGGGATGATGCAAGTAGTCATAACTTCCAGCGGACGGGTACGCCAGCTAGTAGCTATATATATTGCTATATATTAATTCCTGCCTATGCTATTATGTAGGGATGATGCAAGTAGTCATAACTTCCAGAGGACGGGTACGCCAGCTAGTAGCTATATATATTAATTCCTGCCTATGCTATTATGCAGGAATGATGCAAGTAGTCATAACTTCCAGAGGACGGGTACACCAGCT
>NW_013711962.1:0-409 GCF_000517525.1 Limulus polyphemus | reverse complement strand
ATATGTTTCACTCATCCAACAACTGTCTGGTGACTAATGTTCTGAATAATACTGTTTCATTCATCCAACAACTGTCTGGTGACTAATGTTCTGAATAATCTGTTTCACTCATCCAACCGCTGTCTGGTGACTAATGTTCTGAATAATCTGTTTACTCATCCAACCCCTGTCTTATGAGTGAAACAGATTATTCAGAATGTAAGTCACCCTAACCTCTGTCTGGTGACTAATGTTCTGAATAATCAAACCCTGTCTGGTGACTAATGTTCTGAATAATATGTTTTACTCATCCAACAACTGTCTGGTGACTAATGTTCCAAATAATCTGTTTCATTCATCTAACCACGATTAGATGACTCATGTTCTGAATAATCTGTTTCACACATCTAACCACGTTTAGATGACTCAT
>NW_013711961.1:0-409 GCF_000517525.1 Limulus polyphemus | reverse complement strand
TGTTTAAGACCTACTCCTCCTCCCAGCAGCTTTCTATATTCCATATAACGTGCAAGAACAACTGTTTCCTAGCACCCATTTCAATAGTCTAATCACAGAGAAAACCATAAGTTCTGTGTCTCCAAATATTCTACAAACACTCACTCCAACAGAACTAAACAATAAAGATTATAATAAAATAAACATGCAGAGACCAAGTGCACAAAGACAAAAGAACATATGCACAATTATCTTCTTTTATAAATTATATTCAAATAATTTTGGAGTCTCACCACATCATTAAAATCCATGATGCCCTGTCCTGTCATACTACCTCATAACTGTGCATCTTGTTAATAGCCCTGCAACACAGTTTCCATTGCAAAAGGCACCATCTTAAGACTGTCATGTTTAAGACCCACTCCTCCTC
>NW_013711960.1:0-409 GCF_000517525.1 Limulus polyphemus | reverse complement strand
GTATTGACAGAAGATAATTAGTATGAGAGTATTGACAGAAGAGAATTAGTACAAGGGTATTGACAAAATAGAATTTGTACGAGGGTATTGACAGAAGAGAATTAGTACGAGGGTATTGACAAAATAGAATTAGTACAAGGATATTGACAAAATAGAATTTGTACGAGGGTATTGACAGAAGAGAATTAGTACGAGGGTATTGACAGAATAGAACAAGTACGAGGGTATTGACAGAATAGAATAAGTACGAGGGTATTGACAGAAGAGAATTAGTACAAGAGTATTGACAGAATAGAACAAGTACGAGGGTATTGACAGAAGAGAATTAGTACAAGAGTATTGACAGAATAGAACAAGTACGAGGGTACTGACAGAAGAGAATTAGTACAAGAGTATTGGCAGAATAGAA
>NW_013711959.1:0-409 GCF_000517525.1 Limulus polyphemus | reverse complement strand
AATGGGTACTCCAGACTAGTAAACAAATTAACTTACATATCGTACTGACCCCTGTTACACATCTTCTGACGTCAATAGTTTATTTTTAATCATGTTTTTTACTTTATCAAGTAAATAATTATAACAGATTCTGAATGTACTACTTAACCTAAGTGTAGAGGCTTAAGTAAAATTAGGTCTTTGTGTCCAGCGTCATCTGTTGATGAAAACTTTTATTTTCTACCAAAGTCTTTATTTATTTATTTTTATTGTTATAGCGGCCCATTCAAAATTGCATCACATAAAAATAGAAGTACGTTAAGGCACTTGATTCTTTGATGTTCTATAAAAATACAATTTTATCTCAATTATTTTGCATTATATTGTTTGTTTTTTGTTTTTTTCCTGGCAGTTATTTTGATTTAAAAAT
>NW_013711958.1:0-409 GCF_000517525.1 Limulus polyphemus | reverse complement strand
CTACCTTTCGAAAGTATTGGGGGACTCCAGTCTATACTTCCTGATAAATGACATTGAGAAGGCCTGTTCACGTGCTGTTATACACAACTCTATCAGTACAGGATTTCTGAAACTAAGGACAGTGTAACAAGTTACCCTTGTAACACCTAACTCTGGTACAAACGGAATGTACCACAAAATAAACTCACATTTTTCAAAATAGTAAATCACAACTAACGTATGGTATTTCACAACATTTATGTAATATAGATAGCCTACCCGTAATATTGAAATAACAGAATTTTTATGACCTGCAAAGTTGTCGGTTTGTAACGTTCAAAACCAATAAATATTTCATATTTATTCACTGGGCTAAAAATCTACGTTCTTGATCTAGAGAGAGATCATCTGATAACAGTTCCTCTGAAAG
>NW_013711957.1:0-409 GCF_000517525.1 Limulus polyphemus | reverse complement strand
ATTTCACATGTGTTACTCATCTATAGAAAATCACGTGTTGACAGACTTTTGGAAACTTAAGTTTTGGCGAGCTCAATCCAATTAAGTGAATAGTTCTTGTTCTAGTTGCAAGATACGAGTAAGACTTTATTTCTAGCTGACTAAATAACTCGTAACTAATTGATTTGAGATTTTTAATGGGCTGAAACTGCCTTTTAAGTGAAAACGACTTATTGTATTCATTCATAAAGTAGTTGCCATCCATTAAAGTTATGAAGCAATGGCCCATGACTAAAACATTTGTTGTAAGTCATTAAAAATATTAGTTTCAATCATAAGACCTCTGCTTTTCAAGTATGTTTGTAGTTCAATATCAACTTTTGAATTTTCTAACTTTCACTAAATAGATAAGTCTCCACATCATGAGTAC
>NW_013711956.1:0-409 GCF_000517525.1 Limulus polyphemus | reverse complement strand
ATTTGATTTGGTGTGTATATCATAGTGCTTTCTCACAACAGGTTTAGTATTACTTTTTCTCAGTGAATCTCATAGCTTTCATCAGCTTTTGGGTAATGTTTGTAAAGCTAAAAAAAAGTCTCCTTGATATAAACTGGTTTGTAATTCTAAAATGTGTAATTTTATTTGTAATGTTATTTTCTATATATGTAAATAGATTTTTTTCACTTACTAAACTTTAACGACTCCTCACAAATAATCTACTTTTAGAACAAGTTTACTGTCAAATATTTTAACGTAAGATATAAATATGTTTACTCTTAAAGTATAATAAGCCATGCAGCATTTTTAAACTTACTTTGCAGCTTAAATCCGTGCGAAATGTTCTGTCTTAGATCACCGGAGTTTTTGAAAAAAATGCTTCAAAACT
>NW_013711955.1:0-409 GCF_000517525.1 Limulus polyphemus | reverse complement strand
GTTTACTGTGGTGAATTAATGTTTGTTTACTGTGGTGAATTAATGTTTGTTTACCGTGGTGAATTAATGTTTGTTTACTGTGTTGAATTAATGTTTGTTTACGGTGGTGAATTAATGTTTGTCTACCGTAGTGAATTAATATTTGTTTAATCGTACTGAATTAATGTTTGTCTACCGTAGTGAATTAATATTTGTTTAATCGTACTGAATTAATGTTTGTCTACCGTACTGAATTAATGTTTGTTTACTGTGGTGAATTAATGTTTGTCTACCGTACTGTATTAATATTTGTTTAATCGTACTGAATTAATGTTTGTTTAATCGTACTGAATTAATATTTGTTTACCGTGTTGAATTAATGTTTGTTTACTGTGTTGAATTAATGTTTGTTTACTGTGGTGAACTAATG
>NW_013711954.1:0-409 GCF_000517525.1 Limulus polyphemus | reverse complement strand
TGGAAGAAAAACTAAATGAGTTTGGGAGGCAGAATCATGTTATAGGAAAGGATGTGGGTCATACGAAACAGGAGCAATAGACAAAACATAACATATCTGAGAAATAAAATCCAAGAAAGCTGAACAGATTCCTCAGGTAGGGTTTGGGAAAGCATGACAAAAACAAATGATCAAAATCCTCGTCAGCTTGGCCAGGCTCGAAAGGCACAGAAGAAAGCGGGGCAACAGCAGGAGACAAAGGCTGTCCTACATAACTTAAAAATGTGGATAGCTGTGAGTATTGATTTAAAGAACTAAGCTGGTTATCTCTTTTTAACTCTTGCTACAAACTCAGTCAATTCAACCAAGTTTGTGGCCCAAAATTTTTCTTAATAGAGATAATCAGTTTAGTGCTTTAAATCAATACTCA
>NW_013711953.1:0-409 GCF_000517525.1 Limulus polyphemus | reverse complement strand
TCTAGCTAAGATAGTTTTTGTTTGGCTTAAACACTTAGTGTTTAGCGAAGACAGTTAGTGGCTAGTTAAGATAGTTTTTGTTTGGCTAAGACAGTTAGTGTCTAGCTAAGACAGTTTTTGTTTGGCTAAGACAGTTAGTGCATAGCTAAGACAGTTAGTGCATAGCTAAGACAGTTAGTGTCTAGCTAAGACAGTTTTTGTTTGGCTTAAACACTTAGTGTTTAGCGAAGACAGTTAGTGGTTAGTTAAGGTAGTTTTTGTTTGGCTAAGACAGTTAGTGCATAGCTAAGACAGTTATTGTCTAGCTAAGACAGTTATTGTCTAGCTAAGACAGTTAGTGCATAGCTAAGACAGTTTTTGTTTGGCTTAAACACTTAGTGTTTAGCGAAGACAGTTAGTGGTTAGCTAA
>NW_013711952.1:0-409 GCF_000517525.1 Limulus polyphemus | reverse complement strand
GTGCCATAATGCCTTTTTTTTTTAGGTTCACAAAATGTCTTTCTTGTAGAATGTTCATTAAGGAGATCAGTCTTTTGTTTCCATCAATACCTCACATTATTTTCTGTTACACCAAATCTTCTAGCAGAGGTACAATTATTGATGTTTTCTGCCTCATGCACGACCACAATTTTAAGATTTTCATCATAACTCTGTCATCATCCTTTGTTAATTTGACACTTTCTGTTTCCCTGTCTTTCAATGTGACCACAAGAGTCAATCACTAAAATGAGACTTGCAGACAACAATCATTATAAAATTTAAAACAAGCACAGCCAGAGCAATAATGCACCAGCAAAATCAAGACTATAATTGAACAGCCTGCAGGTGGATTAGTTGCAAGAATTAGCGATGATCTTGAGCAAACATA
>NW_013711951.1:0-409 GCF_000517525.1 Limulus polyphemus | reverse complement strand
CTACCAGCGACGGCTCATTCTTATTTTCTCTAATACCAGCGACGGCTCATTTTTATTTTCTCTAATACCAGCGACGGCTCAAGTTTCTTTTCTCTAATACCAGCGACTGCTCAAGTTTATTTACTGTAATGCAAGCGACTGCTCAAGTTTATTTTCTCTAATGCCAGCGACTGCTCATGTTTATTTTCTCTAATACCAGCGACTGCTCAAGTTAATTTTCTCTAATATCGGCTCATTTTTATTTTCTCTAATACCAGCGACGGCTCATTTTTATTTTCTCTAATACTAGCGACTGCTCAAGTTTCTTTTCTCTAATACATGCGACAGCTCAAGTTTATTTTCTCTAATGCCAGCGACTGCTCATTTTTATTTTCTCTAATGCCAGCGACTGCTCAAGTTATTTTCTCTT
>NW_013711950.1:0-409 GCF_000517525.1 Limulus polyphemus | reverse complement strand
GTTTATATTGTATACAGTTAGGTAGAGAATGTTTTTGTTTCCAAGTTGTTTAT
The DNA here is from genome assembly GCF_000517525.1 of Limulus polyphemus. Lineage (NCBI taxonomy): Eukaryota > Metazoa > Arthropoda > Merostomata > Xiphosura > Limulidae > Limulus > Limulus polyphemus. The sequence goes on along the minus strand of NW_013711950.1, from coordinate 356 downwards.
ATTGTATACAGTTAGGTAGAAAATCCTTTTGTTTCCATGTTGTTTATATTGTATACAGTTAGGTAGAGAATGTTTTTGTTTTCAAGTTGTTTATATTGTATACAGTTAGGTAGAGAATGTTTTTGTTTCCAAGTTGTTTATATTGTATACAGTTAGGTAGAGAACGCTTTTGTTTCCAAGTTTTTTATATTGTATACAGTTAGGTAGAGAATGTTTTTGTTTCCAAGTTGTTTATATTGTATACAGTTAGGTAGAGAATGTTTTTGTTTTCAAGTTGTTTATATTGTATACAGTTAGGTAGAGAATGTTTTTGTTTCCAAGTTGTTTATATTGTATACAGTTAGGTAGAGAACGTC
>NW_013711949.1:0-409 GCF_000517525.1 Limulus polyphemus | reverse complement strand
ATCAAAGTTGAAAACATCTAGTCTATGAATGCCTAAAAAGACAGTTATGAATGTCGACAAAATCTAGTGGAAGAAAAACTAAAAACCATTTATAAAAGTCAAGAAAATCAAGAGGAAAAAGGGCTAAAAATACCGTTATCAGAGTCGAAAAATCTAAACTACAAGGCCTAAAAAGAAAGTTATGAACGTCGACAAAATCTAGTACTAGGAAAACTAAAAATCCGTTTTCAAAGTCAACAAAATATGGTGGAAAACGGAATAAAAGTACCGTTATCAATATCAACTAAATCTAGTGTAAGGAGGACTAAAATACCGTTATAACAGTCAACAAAATATAGTAGAAGAAAAACAAAAAATCCTTTTCTTAAAATCAACAAAATCTGGTGGATAACGGACTAAAAAGACACTT
>NW_013711948.1:0-409 GCF_000517525.1 Limulus polyphemus | reverse complement strand
AAACACCACATTAAAACCCCTAACTACTCCAAACACCACATTAAAACCCCTAACTACTCTAACCACCACATTAAAACCCCTAATTACTCTAACCACCACATTAAAACCCCTAACTACTCTAAACACCACATTAAAACCCCTAACTACTCTAACCACCACACTAAAACCTCTAACAACTCCAAACACCACACTAAAACCTCTAACAACTCCAAACACCACACTAAAACCTCTAACTACTCCAAACACCGCATTAAAACCCCTAACTACTCCAAACACCGCATTAAAACCCCTAACTACTCCAAACACCGCATTAAAACCCCTAACTACTCCAAACACCGCATTAAAACCCCTAACTACTCCACCTACCACATTAAAACCCCTAACTACTCTAACCACCACATTAAAACCC
>NW_013711947.1:0-409 GCF_000517525.1 Limulus polyphemus | reverse complement strand
GTTCCAGTATTCGACATAGTCGGTTTTAGAATGGTCATTAGCAGCAGCAGTTCCAATCTTCAGCATAGTCGGTTTTAGAATGGTCATTAGCAGCAGCAGTTCCAATCTTCAGCATAGTCGGTTTTAGAATGGTCATTAGCAGCAGCAGTTCCAGTCTTCAACTTAGTCGGTTATAGAATGGTTAGTAGCTGCATTTCCAGTCTTCAACATAGTCGGTTTCAGAATGGTCAGCAGCTGCAGCAGTTCCAATATTCAACCTAGTCGGTTTTAGAATGGCCAGCAGCAGCAGTTCAGTCTTAATCAGTGTCAGTTCTAGAATGGTCAGCAAATGCAGCAGTTCCAGTATTCAACATAGTCGGTTTTAGAATGCTCATTAGCAGCAGTAGTTCCATTCTTCATCATAGTCCAA
>NW_013711946.1:0-409 GCF_000517525.1 Limulus polyphemus | reverse complement strand
AGTATAATAGACATACAGGACTTGTTAATATCAACCTGGGAGTATAATAGACATACAGGACTTGTTAATGTCAATCTGGGAGAATAATAGACACACAAGACTTGTTAATGTCAATCTGGGAGTATAATAGACACACACGACTTGTTAATGTCAAGTTGGGAGTATAATAGACACACAAGACTTGTTAATGTCAAGTTGGGAGTGTAATAGACATACAAGACTTGTTAATGTCAATCTGGGAGTATAATAGACACACAAGACTTGTTAATGTCAATCTGGGAGTATAATAGACACACAAGACTTGTTAATGTCAATCTGAGAGTATAATACACACACAAGACTTGTTAATGTCAACCTGGGAGTATAATAGACATACAAGACTTGTTAATATCAACCTGGGAGTATAATA
>NW_013711945.1:0-409 GCF_000517525.1 Limulus polyphemus | reverse complement strand
ACTATTAACAACATATGCTGAGGCTCGGAAGCTATTGTTCCCTACTACATCTCGGACGTATGCCACTGCACTACACCCCACTGCTACAGTGGGAGTGCAGACTGACCTTTCCGTGCCTCCAACTGAGTCTTTTTCATGCAATGTGAGAGGTCTTCTACCCTCCATGGATAATAGAGTTGATAGGTCTACATCTACTCCGATCTCTGTCCCCACTATTCCCTCCAGTGACTGGCTGGAGCAACCTCCTCGGGCACCATCCTCTGGTGTCCGTGCGAGTCCTTCTTTGGCCCCTAAATGCAGGACGATCACATCCTCAGTCATTGGATTCTCACTCTGATGATAGAGATTTGCCCACTCGATCAAGGGCAGGATCCATGGAGGTCGAGCGCCCTCCATCTAGTAAAGAAAA
>NW_013711944.1:0-409 GCF_000517525.1 Limulus polyphemus | reverse complement strand
GTCACTAGAGAAGCTATTTCCTTGATACACAGATCAAAGCTGTCACTAGAGAAGCTACTTCCTTGATACACAGATTAAAGATGTCACTAGAGAAGCTACTTCCTTGATACGCAGATTAAATCTGTCACTAGAGAAGCTACATCCTTAATACACAGATTAAAACTATCACTAGAGAAGCTACTTCCTTAATACACAGGTTAAAACTGTCACTAGAAAAGCTACTTCCTTAATACACAGATAAATCTGTCACTAGAGAAGCTACTTCCTTGATACATAGATTAAAGCTGTCACTATAGAAGCTATTTCTTTAATACACAGATCAAAGCTGTCACTAGAGAAGCTACTTCCTTGATACACAGTTTAAAGCTGTCACTAAAGAAGCTACTTCCTTGATACACAGATTGAAGCT
>NW_013711943.1:0-409 GCF_000517525.1 Limulus polyphemus | reverse complement strand
GTCAATTTTTGTATGAAAAAATGGCGGACGTAATTGTATCATTTTCTACGTCATTTTGTCGAGCATGTTTTTTGTTGTTTTTTTGACATTTTTTATTTAAATTACTCTGTTTTATTAAACAATCTCAAGAGAATGATTGATCGTCATATTGCGTACATGAGATAAAAATTGTCCTTAATGACATTAAAATATATTCAACCTGCGTTAGTTTTCTACAGTTTTGAAGCGAGAAAGGTTTTGTTAATATACGATGAAATATCGTTATAACTAGCATTTTTTTTAACTTGAACTTTTATGCTAAAACATGTGATGTGATAGATTTCATGGTAGAGCGAACTAAAAAACATCAACAATAATTTTCTGTTTACTCTGTATGACATTTTACTCGTTTTTACAATTAAAGGGGCCC
>NW_013711942.1:0-409 GCF_000517525.1 Limulus polyphemus | reverse complement strand
AAGTTACGGTACTAGATACATGATGATTTGTGGTGTTTTGCTGAAGTTACGGTACTAGATATATGATGATTTGTGGTGTTTTGTTGAAGTTACCGTACTAGATATATGATGATTTTTTGAAGTTACGGTACTAGATATATGATGATTTGTGGTGTTTTGTTGAAGTTACGGTACTAGATATATGATTAGATATATGATGATTTGTGGTGTTTGGTTGACGTTACGGTAGTAGATATATGATGATTTGTTGTGTTTTGTTGAAGTTACGTTACTAACTACATGATAATTTGTGGTGTTTTGTTGAAGTTACGGTACGAGATATATGAGCAACAAACACCACAAATCTCTAGTACCGTAACGTATATATGATGATATGTGGTGTTTTGTTGACGTTACGGTACTAGATATA
>NW_013711941.1:0-409 GCF_000517525.1 Limulus polyphemus | reverse complement strand
ACAATAAACTGAATAATAGACAACACATACAATAAACTGAATAATAGATAACACATACAATAAACTGAATCCTAGATAACATATACCATAAACTGAATAATAGATAACATATACAATAAACTGAATAATAGATAACACATACAATAAACTGAATAATAGATAACATATACCATAAACTGAATAATAGACAACACATACAATAAACTGAATCCTAGATAACATATACCATAAACTGAATAATAGATAACACATACAATAAACTGAATAATAGATAACATATACAATAAACTGAATCCTAGATAACATATACAATAAACTGAATCCTAGATAACATATACCATAAACTGAATAATAGATAACATATACAATAAACTGAATAATAGACAACACATACAATAAACTGAATAAT
>NW_013711940.1:0-409 GCF_000517525.1 Limulus polyphemus | reverse complement strand
CCTGTAATGGGTTTGAGAAGTTAAAACTGCCATCTCAAAATTCTACATTTCCGTCTGTTGTTAGTTTAAGCACAAAGCTACACTATGGGCCATCTATGCTCCACCAACCACGGGTGTCAAAACCCGGTTTCTAGCGTTATAAGTTTGAAGACATACCGCTGTGCCACTTGGGGGCAGGCATAATAGAATTTATTAATGATCTTTGTATTTAAATTTCTTTTCAAAAATTGGTAGAAACTTAATAAAAAAAAGTATCAAGTCTTAGGTCTGGGTGATGTTACTTAATGTGTATTCAAACCACTTCACAGAACGCTGCTTGGAGTCTGTGGAAGGTGTGATATACAGGCACACACACACAACTTTTACGTTATATACAACTATTAGATAGTATTATGAAATCGATGTGTTA
>NW_013711939.1:0-409 GCF_000517525.1 Limulus polyphemus | reverse complement strand
TTAACCAACATGACGCTAATTAAACTGATTCAATTGAAATTTTAATAATGATCAATAACTAACATCACACCAACTAAAATAATTCAATAGAGGTTTTAATATTGAAGGCGATGCTAACTAAACCGATTCTATACAGGTTTTAATAATGGTTACTAACCAACATGACGCTAACTAAACTGATTCAATAGAAATGTTAATAATGATCACTAATCCACATGACGTTAAATAAACTGATTCAATAGAAATGTTAATTATGATCACTAACCAACATGACGCTAACTAAACTGATTCAATAGAGGTTTTAGTATTAATTACTAACCAACATGACTTTAACTAAACTGATTCTATACTGTGTTTAACAATGATCACTAACCAAAACGACGCTAACTAAACTGATTCAATAGAGGTC
>NW_013711938.1:0-409 GCF_000517525.1 Limulus polyphemus | reverse complement strand
TCTCACGGCCTTGTGGAAATGTGTTTTTGTAACCGAAACAAAAACTACTAATCCATTTGGCTCCAAGGATTACAATAACTTATGATGTTGACGAGAAACTATTCGAATGATTTCTGACAAAGAATTGGCCAGTTGTGTATACTTCTTTAAGATCATGCTAAATGGATCTTATTTCACTCTGTTTTCAATAAGGAAAACAGTGACATATAAATGGGGAACATGAATGGTGGAATAGGAAAAACTAAAAGAACAAGATAACATAACTTTAGTTTCTCTATGTTCAGAAATTTGGGAGATCAAACACAAAGTGTGTGTGTGTGTGTACTTGATTTCCACTGTTTTCAGTGTTTATGTTTTTGTTAGTTTTAGCTGTTATAGCTAGATATAATAAAACAGTGCAGGAACACAC
>NW_013711937.1:0-409 GCF_000517525.1 Limulus polyphemus | reverse complement strand
TAAATTCACTACATCACCAGAATATGTGTATGTTAACATGAAGTCCGTTGTAAAAGGTTTGTATGTTAACATGAAGTCCGTTGGAAAAGATGTGTATGTTAACATGAAGTCCGTTGGAAAAGATATGTATGTTAACATGAAGTCCGTTGGAAAAGGTGTGAATGTTAACATGAAGTCCGTTGGAAAAGGTGTGTATGTTACCATGAAATCCGTTGGAAAAGGTGTGTATGTTAACATGAAGTCCGTTGGAAAAGATGTGTATGTTACCATGAAGTCCATTGGAAAAGATATGTATGTTAACATGAAGTCCATTGGAAAAGATGTGTATGTTAACATGAAGTCCATTGGAAAAGATGTGTATGTTAACATGAAGTCCGTTGGAAAAGATGTGTATGTTAACATGAAGTCC
>NW_013711936.1:0-409 GCF_000517525.1 Limulus polyphemus | reverse complement strand
GTGTAATTCAAAGTGAAAAACACTCCGTAAAAAGGGACTGTATCTGACTGAATTCATAGTATAAATAACCAACCCTTATAACACCATGGATTGAAATGACTTAAGAATACGTGTAATTCAAAGTGAAAAACACTCCGTGAAAAGGGACTGTATCTGACTGAATTCATAGTATAAATAACCAACTCTTATAACACCATGGATTGAAATGACTTAAGAATACGTGTAATTCAAAGTGAAAAACACTCCGTGAAAAGGGACTGTATCTGACTGAATTCATAGTATAAATAACCAACTCTTATAACACCAGGAATTTTAAAATGTATCCATTTACATTAGGCAGTCAATTAAGCAGTACTTATGTAAATAGATATGACTTTACACAATAAGCATGTTCCAACTGAGATATGGG
>NW_013711935.1:0-409 GCF_000517525.1 Limulus polyphemus | reverse complement strand
TTCACTTATGTTGGAAGATAACTATTCACAAGTACGTATTTAGGCATGCTTCTCGTTTTGATAGTTCCACAATGGTAGTCTAATGTGACACATGCATCACTAAAATTAACATGGGATGTATTTTGTAAAGCATACATTTCCATAAGACTATTCTTAAAGTAAAAATAGAAGATGCCCTCTTTATTGCAACATGTTTAGCTCCCCTAACTTATTGGCTTTCCAAATGTGTATTATACCATAACTATCCTGTTTAAAAAAAAAGTGATAAAAATTTAATCTTTGTCAGTGTGCTAACAAGTAAAAAAAAAGGTATTTGGAAGGTTCAAAAAGGAGATTAATTTTGAATATGTTAAAAAAAGACCAATCATATATAATTATTTCTAGAAATAAACAAGTCGTGACGGTAAAA
>NW_013711934.1:0-409 GCF_000517525.1 Limulus polyphemus | reverse complement strand
ATATATATATACAAGTCGCTAATTAGGCCTCACTGACACAACAAAGTTGTGTTTTTTTACCTCGTACTGCGGATGTTACGACACCACCTACTCACACATTTTGTACTATTTACTGTTTTGGTTCTCCTTATGTAAGAAGGGCTACTGACTTCTTGGAAAGGGTTCAGAGGATAATTTCGGAGGCAGAAGGGCTATGTTAAAGAGATATTAGTATAGCCCTATAAGATAACTCTTAATATAATATCTTAATTTCTATTTCTTCGAAGAAAAAAAAAAGATGGTCGTATTGAAGATTATCCAAGGGTGCAATAAAATAAAGGTTTCCGATTTCGTTTTTTTTCTCTATATTCTGCAGACAACAGAATCAAAGAACACAAGATTAAGATTTGGAAAAGACAAATTAAGTTCT
>NW_013711933.1:0-409 GCF_000517525.1 Limulus polyphemus | reverse complement strand
AGCTCTACTGTGTGATGTGTAATAATGATGAGTTGACCCTTTATAGCTCTACTGTGTGATGTGTAATAATGATGAAGTTGACTTTATAGCTCTACTGTGTGATGTGTAATAATGATGAGTTGACTTTATAGCTCTACTGTGTGATGTGTAATAATGATGGTTTGACTTTATAGCTCTACTGTGTGATGTGTAATAATGATGGTTTGTGTTTATAGTTTCATTGTGTGATGTGCAATAATGATGAGTTGACTTTATAGCTCTACTGTGTGATGTGTAATGATGATGGTTTGTGTTTATAGCTCTACTGTGTGATGTGTAATAATGATGAGTTGACTTTATAGCTCTACTGTGTGATGTATAATAATGATAAGTTGACTTTATAGCTCTGCTGTGTGATGTGTAATAATAA
>NW_013711932.1:0-409 GCF_000517525.1 Limulus polyphemus | reverse complement strand
ATATACGACAACCTAATTTAACAGATCAAACATGTATAAATGAAATTTTTGAAAAGTTGTTGCTAATATAATTTTGATCTATCTATTCTTATATGAATTCAGAGTCAGATATGGATAAATTATTTAAAGCTTCTTCCTTGACAATGGTTAGAAACCCTTGAAAACAGAAAAAACAACTAACATTAAATTTAGAAGTAAAACTTCATAGAATACAAGCAAATACAATACCACGCTATCCATACTTAAATATATTGAAAAGCTTATAAAGTGTCAGACAAAATTAGAGGGGATTTGTAGCACGAGTGAAAACGAAAAGAATGGGAATAAAAAAATTAATTAATTAAACGTAATACCATCTGAATTGCAGTTATTCTTATCTGAAGATCAACTGATATTTTAAGGAAATACT
>NW_013711931.1:0-409 GCF_000517525.1 Limulus polyphemus | reverse complement strand
ATATGTTCTTCATTCATTAGATGTCATTATTATTATTCTTAGATGTCATCATTAGATGTCATATGTTCTGCACTCATTTCTAATATGTTTATTAATATTTACTAAATTGTCTGGAACTTGTAAAAACTAATTCAGTTAATTATGGGTAGAACATATGACATCTAATAATTCATTTATAATATGTTTATTAATATCTATTAAATTGTCTGGAACTTGTAAAAACTAATTCAGTTACTTATAGTATTAGATGTCATATGTTCTACACTCATTTCTAATATGTTTATTAATATTTATTAAATTGTCTGGAACTTGTAAAAACTAATTCAGTTTCTTATAGTATTAGATGTCATATGTTCTTCATTCATTAGATGTCATTATTATTATTCTTAGATGTCATCATTAGATGTCA
>NW_013711930.1:0-409 GCF_000517525.1 Limulus polyphemus | reverse complement strand
AACTTGCTGTGATGTTTCCTTAACATTCTTTTTATTTAAGATATTTTTAGATGTCGTATGGCTGGTCCAAAAATGTTTTTCAAAACTCAGATTTTTAAAAACTTAATGGCATCTGGTAGGCACGTAGTTTTAAAGGCTAAATCAGATACCTTTACGATTCGGCCGTAAACTCTGAACCAATTATAACTGATTTCAAAGTATATTGATATTTGTGTAATTAGAAGAACAATGTGTGTCAGTCAGTCCGTGTGTGTATGCATGCTAGCTCACATGGAAACCTAATATTCCTATTGGCTAATTGTACAGTGGTGGTTTTACATTTATACAAGTGCAAAAGTAAACGATGTTCAACATTCATTGTTATCTACGAGTGCAAAACTAAGACTTTTATAGCATTAACTTTAAAAAC
>NW_013711929.1:0-409 GCF_000517525.1 Limulus polyphemus | reverse complement strand
CAGTACACACAGTAACCATAGTTAACAACGTGGTAGTAGTAGCAGTACACACAGTCACCTTAGTTAACAACACGGTAGTAGTAGCACTAAATACAGTCACCCTAGTTAACAACACGGTAGTAGTAGCAGTACACACAGTAACCATAGTTAACAACGTGGTAGTAGTGGTAGTACACACAGTAACCATAGTTAACAACGTGGTAGTAGTAGCAGTACACACAGTCACCTTAGTTAACAACACGGTAGTAGTAGCACTAAATACAGTCACCCTAGTTAACAACACGGTAGTAGTGGCAGTACACACAGTCACCCTAGTTAACAACACGGTAGTAGTGGCAGTACACACAGTAACCATAGTTAACAACACGGTAGTAGTGGCAGTACACACAGTAACCATAGTTAACAACAC
>NW_013711928.1:0-409 GCF_000517525.1 Limulus polyphemus | reverse complement strand
GTTATTCTGTATAGCGTCACTGTGTTATTCTGTATAGCGTCACTGTGTTATTCTGTATAGCGTCACTGGGTTATTCTGTATAGCGTCACTGTGTTATTCTGTATAATGTCACTGTGTTATTCTGTATAATGTTACTGGGTTATTCTGTATAGTGTCACTGGGTTATTCTGTATAGTCAACTGACTAGTTAACTCCCAGTAAAGCATGGCTATACAGATTAAACCAAAGTTACATTATATTATCATTAGTTGATATACTTTTGTAATGTACATTTGTTAATATAGCTGTATCATCAACTGTTCATGTTACATTATATTATCATTAGTTGATATACTTTTGTAATGTACATTTGTTAATATAGCTGTATCATCAACTGTTCATGTTACATTATATTATCATTAGTTGATAT
>NW_013711927.1:0-409 GCF_000517525.1 Limulus polyphemus | reverse complement strand
AACACACACAAACACTGGAATTTAATTAAATTATGTTGTGTACAACACTTTAAAGCATGACTTACTGTGGTTTGTAAATTAACCAAAAGTCCCTGAAGCTTGTTTCGGACTGCAGTAGTACACCCCTATGAAACAATGAATGATATCAATCAGAACATGAAAGTTATTTCAGACCACTATGAAACAACAAAACAATTAATGATATTAATTAGAACATGAAGGTTAATGCATACTAGAGTAGTTCATCCCTCTGAAACAATGATATCAAATAAAAAAAAGATTATCTTGGACCAATGTAGTACACCACTATGAAAGTTAATGAAACAATCAATGATATCAATTACAACATGAAACTTACTTTGGACCACTGTGTACACAACTATGAATCAATACATGATATCAATTACAA
>NW_013711926.1:0-409 GCF_000517525.1 Limulus polyphemus | reverse complement strand
GTTCAACACTACTTGGTGATTATGCTCTGTATAGTGTAGCGAATTGGTGTGATTATAAAACAAAATATAGTTTCAGCATCTTTATACTTTCGAATTGTAAAGGTTTTCATACAAATCTGTCGCTGTTAGGAATTATTATTATCATTATAATACAAGAGGGAATACTCAATAGCCGCGGCACTTGACATTCTTTTAAGTAGGGTTAGAATAAATTAATCTATGAGATTTTTTTTCCTTTTTCATTAGCTTTATTTTTGTGCACCATTAATAACAAGCATGAGGCGCGCTTATACTGGATTCAATTGTATTACTCATTAGGATTTCTACCAGCTTACCCTCAAAGTGAAATTCTTTCAGGCAGGGCGAGAGTAAATTAATCTAAGAGACCTTGATGGTGTTCAAATAAACC
>NW_013711925.1:0-409 GCF_000517525.1 Limulus polyphemus | reverse complement strand
AAATCATATCTTCACCGAAAACGCAGAGGCTATAGCCCACGTTTTCTTCCAAATTTTGAAATAAATTGTTTTTCCTTATATATCAATACAATGATGCCCTTGATGTAAGGCTTTCAAAATGGATATTCTTTCATCAAAATTCCCAATAGTTACTTAATAATTTGTTATCAAAATTTCGGCTATCTTCCATATTATTGTTTTTTTTATCTTCAGTTATATTGTAAACAAAGAAAAGCTTTAAAAATAAGATTATTAAAAAAAAACGCAACATCTAAAAGGCCCCGACGTCTTCTTATGAAACGAACTCCACCTTTTCGATTCTCTTTATTCCAGGTTAGTGAAAGTTCAATTTTTTTAGATTTTCACGGAACATTATACTTTTCGTTTATGCTATAATGTCTCAATTTTT
>NW_013711924.1:0-410 GCF_000517525.1 Limulus polyphemus | reverse complement strand
AACAATTCATTCAGCTTGGATAGTAGCTAGTATTACTTTAAAATTCAATCAACTTGGATAATAACTTGTATTATCTTACAATTCATCCAGATGGGATAGTTGCTTGTATTACCTAACAATTCATCCAGATGGGATAGTAGCTTGTGTTACCTTACAATTCATTCGGCATGGATAGTAGCTAGTTTTACTTTACAATTCAATCAACATGGATAATAACTTGTATTACCTTACAATTCATCCAGATGGGATAGTTGCTTGTATTACCTAACAATTCATCCAGATGGGATACTAGCTTGTGTTACCTTACAAATCATTCAGCTTGGATAGTAGCTAGTATTACCTCAAAATTCATTCAGGTTGGATAGTAACTAGTAGTACCTTAAAATTCATCCAGATGGGATAGTTGCTTG
>NW_013711923.1:0-410 GCF_000517525.1 Limulus polyphemus | reverse complement strand
CCATTTGATTTAATTAGTTTTTTTTTAGTTTTGATCAACACAGTTAGTTAACCTATGATCACAACCGAATAACCCATCAACAAAGTTACGAGTAAGTCTTGGAAAGATGTTGTGTGCTGTAATATCCAATATCATTATCAGGATTGGTGCAGTAATAAAAATGACGATGACAACATTGAACAGTTGCTGCACTATCTGTGATATGTACGTAACCATTTCACTTGTAATGTTACATAATTTGTTCTACGGACTGTGCCAAACACCCAAACTGACTATATACATTATGAAACTACATGACTTAAGTGGTTGAATGTACACTAAATCTATGAAAGAGCAACTTACCAGTTCATAAAGTGTACAATTCATGAAATATATTGTATTTACTTAGTTAAAGATATACTGTTAGTATT
>NW_013711922.1:0-410 GCF_000517525.1 Limulus polyphemus | reverse complement strand
TTACTGGCCAGCTTATTTTAATGACAGATAGTACGTGTCTTCTCCCAGACAGTCAGTATGGTACTGGCTAGCTTATTTTAATGACAGAAAGTACGTGTCTTCTCCCAGACAGTCAGTATGGTACCGGCTAACTTGTTTTAATGACAGAAAGTACGTGTCTTCTCCCAGACAGTCAGTATGGTACCAGCTAACTTGTTTTAATGACAGAAAGTACGTGTCTTCTCCCAGACAGTCAGTATGGTACCGGTTAACTTGTTTTAATGACAGAAAGAACGTGCATTTTCCGAGACAGTCAGTATGGTACCGGTTAACTTGTTTTAATGACAGAAAGTACGTGTCTTCTCCCAGACAGTCAGTATGGTACCGGCTAATTTATTTTAATGACAGATAGTACATGTCTTCTCCCAGAC
>NW_013711921.1:0-410 GCF_000517525.1 Limulus polyphemus | reverse complement strand
ATAAGTTAGTGTTCAAATAATATAGAAATTGATTTAGTGATCTATTAGATAAGTTAGTGTTCAAATAATATAGAAATTGAATTAGTGATCTATTAGATAAGTTAGTGTTCAATTAATCTAGACATTGAATTAATGATCTATTAGATAAGTTAGTGTTCAAATAATATAGAAATTGAATTAATGATCTATTAGATAAGTTAGTGTTCAATTAATCTAGAAATTGATTTAGTGATCTATTAGATAAGTTAGTGTTCAAATAATATAGAAATTGAATTAGTGATATATTAGATATGTTAGTGTTCAAATAATCTAGACATTGAATTAGTGATTTATTAGATAAGTTTGTGTTCAAATAATCTAGACATTGAATTAGTGATCTGTTAGATAAGTTAGTGTTTAATTAATCTAGA
>NW_013711920.1:0-410 GCF_000517525.1 Limulus polyphemus | reverse complement strand
GGTTAAAGTACTGCTAGAATAGTAGTTTTAATGAACATACTTCTGGCAAAGCTCCTCACAACCAAAACCCACAGAAAGAGCAAACATTCCCATGTAGTCACTGATACCTGTCTCCTCAGGGGCTATAAAATCAGACATGCACAAGTAAGGTTCATCAACAGCAGCTGAATCTTTCTCTGCCTAAATGGTAGAAATGTTTCAACATATAAAATTAGTTTCTAAAACATACAGATTATCCACTAAATGCCATTTCTTTACTACATCATAGGTGCCAAAAAAATTACAGTGAAGCTAAAAATACAAAACACTTTAGAATGTGATACATTTTTACATCGTGATCTAGCTTATCGCTAAAGAAGCAGTGTATAACAGTTTTCTAATGTAGTTCTTATGAAATCTTTCAGTATGTC
>NW_013711919.1:0-410 GCF_000517525.1 Limulus polyphemus | reverse complement strand
TCAACATTATAGATTAACATATCTAGAAATATTTCTGTTCTGATGGTCAGTGTTTGTTATGTAACTGATCATGTTTATATCAACATTATAGATTAACATACCTAGAAATATTTCTGTTCTGATTAAAGTAGTTTCTTATGTAACTGATCATGTTTATATAAACATTATAGATTAACATATCTAGAAATATTTCTGTTCTGATGGTCAGTGTTTCTATGTAACTGGTCATGTTTATATCAACATTATAGATTAACATACCTAGAAATATTTCTGTTCTGATGGTCAGTATTTCTATGTAACTGATCATGTTTATATCAACATTATAGATTAACATACCTAGAAATATTTCTGTTCTGATGGTCAGTGTTTCTTATGTAACTGATCATGTTTATATCAACATTATAGATTAA
>NW_013711918.1:0-410 GCF_000517525.1 Limulus polyphemus | reverse complement strand
CAATATATTTTATTCTTACCATAACAACACTCCAAATAGTAACAGTATATTGTATCCTTAGTATAACAACACTCCAAATAGTAATAATATCTTGTATCCTTACTATAACAAACTCCAAATAGTAACAATATATTGTATTCTTACTATAACAACACTCTAAATAGTTACAATATCTTGTATTTTTACCATAAAAATACTCCAAATAGTAACAATATATTTTATTCTTACTATAACAACACTCCAAATAGTAACAATATATTGTATCCTTAGTATAACAACACTCCAAATAGTAATAATATATTGTATCCTTACCATAAAAACACTCCAAATAGTTACAATATCTTGTATTTTTACCATAAAAATACTCCAAATAGTAACGATATCTTGTATCCTTACTATAACAACACTCC
>NW_013711917.1:0-410 GCF_000517525.1 Limulus polyphemus | reverse complement strand
TTCATGGTTATTGTTTATTTATATAGTAGATCTGATAGTTATTAGAAAACAAAGATGTTCATGGTTATTGTTTATTTATATAGTAGATCTGATAGTTATTAGAAAACAAAGATGTTCATGGTTATTGTTTATTTATATAGTAGATCTGATAGTTATTAGAAAACAAAGATGTTCATGGTTATTGTTTATTTATATAGTAGATCTGATAGTTATTAGAAAACAAAGAAATTCATGGTTATTGTTTATTTATATAGTAGATCTGATAGTTATTAGAAAACAAAGACATTCATGGTTGTTGTTTATTTATATAGTAGATCTGATAGTTATTAGAAAACAAAGAAATTCATGGTTATTGTTTATTCATATAGTAGATCTGATAGTTATTAGAAAACAAAGATGTTCATGGTTAT
>NW_013711916.1:0-410 GCF_000517525.1 Limulus polyphemus | reverse complement strand
GATTAACCACCTAGACAAGTTAAATGATCAGTGTCATAGAACAGCTACTGATTAACCACCCGACAAGTCAAATGATCAGCGTCATAGAACAGCTACTTATTAACCACCCAACATATCAAATGATCAGCTTTATAGAACAGCTACTGAGTAACCATCCGACACGTCAAATGATCAGTGTCATAGAACAGCTACTTATTAACCACCCAACATGTCAAATGATCAGTGTCATAGAACAGCTATTGATTAACCACCCGACAATCAAATGATCAGTGTCATAGAACAGCTACTGATTAACCACCCGACAAGTCAAATGATCAGTGTCACAGAACAGTTACTGATCAACCACCCAACATGTCAAATGATCATCTTTATAGAACAGCTACTGATTAACCACCCAACATGTCAAATGA
>NW_013711915.1:0-410 GCF_000517525.1 Limulus polyphemus | reverse complement strand
GTGTAAGACAGACAGATAATAACACCAGGTAAAAGTTTATTATACAGTGTAAGACAGACAGATAACTTATTATACAATGTAAGACAGACAGATAATAACACCAGGTAAAAGCTTATTATACAGTGTAAGACAGACTGATAGTAACATCAGGTAAAAGCTTATTATACAGTGTAAGACTATTAGTTGCACTAGATAAAGCTTTATTATAAAAAATAAAAAATGATAGTAGCACCATATTACACTCTTGCAATAAGCAAACATACAGCCATAACAAACTCACCAATAAACTATTTTACTCTTTTATTGCCCCCCAGTGGCACGGCGGTATGTCTGTGGATTTATAACGCTAGAAACCTGGTTTCGATACCCATGGTTGGCGGAGCACAGATAGCCGATTGTGTTGCTTTGTG
>NW_013711914.1:0-410 GCF_000517525.1 Limulus polyphemus | reverse complement strand
ATGTTACAACCTCTCTCTCCATCTATTTAAGTCTAGTATCGGGCCCCAGATGGAGAAACTAATATATGTTACAACCTCTCTCTCCATCTACTAAAAGTCCAGTATCGGGCCCCAGATAGACAAACTAATATATGTTATAACTCTCTCTCTTCATGTATTTAAAGTCTAGTATTGGGCCACAGGTAACATATATTAGTTTCTCCATCTGGGGCCCGATACTAGACTTTAAATAGATGGAGAGAGAGAGGTTATAACATATATTAGTTTGTCTATCTGAGGCCCGATACTAGACTTTTAGTAGATGGAGAGATGTTGTAACATATATTAGTTTCTTCATCCTCAGATAGACAAACTAATATATGTTATGACCTCTTTTTCTCCATGTATTTAAAGTCTAGTATTGGGCCCCA
>NW_013711913.1:0-410 GCF_000517525.1 Limulus polyphemus | reverse complement strand
AAAATATTAAAGACGTCAGAATAAGGAAGAAACAACCTGTTCGGATGTGGTTGGTAGCAAAAACAAATAACCAATTAAAGACAACATCATAATAAGGAAAAAACAACCTCTTTTGTGGCGGTTGTTAGGTAGGTAGGTAGGAAAAAATTAAAGCCATCATAATAAGGAAGAAACAACCTGTCTTATGGCGGTTGTTACGTAGGTTGGTAGTAAAAAATAACTAAATTCTAGACATCATAATAACGAAGAAACAATCTGTTTTGTGGCGGATGTTAGGTAGGTAGCAAAAAATAAAAGATATCATAATAAGGAAGAAAAAACCTGTTTTGTAGCAGTTGGTTGCAAAATAAATAGAAAATTAAAGACATTATAATAAGGAAGGAACAATCTGTTTTGCGGTGATTGTTAGG
>NW_013711912.1:0-410 GCF_000517525.1 Limulus polyphemus | reverse complement strand
TGACTGGCAGCATGACTTACTCAATGTCTTGTGCCATTCTCTGTCAGTCTGTTCGTTATAAGGAAAGTTAAACTTTTTCTTTCTATTGTTTGTGCGTTGCTTTGTGATAAATAATCCCCCCCCCATATTTTTATTCGCTCATATCTCAATGAAACAAGACTGACGTACTATAGTTGTGAGCTGACGTATTGTAGTTTTTTTTTTGGTACTTATACAATTTATGAATGAATATCTGTTTAATCGTATCTAACTTGTAAAGGTAAATATTTAATAGAAAAGCATGTTACTCTATTTTGTCAGAGTGAAAATATGACAATTTCCGAACATTCAAATTACGTGAAATGACCGTGAAACAAGAAGTAGATAAAACATCTTACAGAAGACGGTACAAGTTCATCACTCCCGTGTTC
>NW_013711911.1:0-410 GCF_000517525.1 Limulus polyphemus | reverse complement strand
GGTCTGAATTAATTAGGATAGATAAGCTACAAGGTCTGGATTACTTAGAATAGCTAAGCTACAAGGTCTGAATTACTATGGATAAATAAGCTACAAGGTCTGAATTACTTAGGATAGATAAACTACAAGGTCTGAATTACTTAGAACAGCTAAGCTACAAGGTCTGAATTACTATGGATAAATAAACTACAAGGTCTGGATTAGTTAGGGTAGATAAGCTACAAGGTCTGAATTACTTAGAATAGCTAAGCTACAAGGTCTGAATTACTATGGATAAATAAACTACAAGGTCTGGATTACTTAGAATAGCTAAGCTACAAGGTCTGAATTACTATGGATAAATAAACTACAAGGTCTGGATTAGTTAGGGTAGATAAGCTACAAGGTCTGGATTACTTAGAATAGCTAAG
>NW_013711910.1:0-410 GCF_000517525.1 Limulus polyphemus | reverse complement strand
TAAATGTTTTATCAGATTTCTATTTACCATATATATATTGACGTGAATGTTTAAACAGTAGTTTTTATTTACTATAAAAACTTCTGATCAAACATTCACATCGATATATATAATATATATATGGTAAATAAAAACTTCTGATTAAATATTCACATCGATATACGTATACTTGATAAATAAAACTTCCGATTAATTATTCACATCGTTAAATATATATATATATGGTTAAATAAATATATCTCGATGTGAATTTTTATTCAGAAGTTTGTATTTACCATATGTACATATATCGTTGTAAATGTTTACTCAAAAGTTTTTAACCAGAAGTTTTATTCACCATATATATATATATCGAAGTGAATGTTTAATCAGAAGTTTTTATTTACCTATATATATACATATATCGTTCT
>NW_013711909.1:0-410 GCF_000517525.1 Limulus polyphemus | reverse complement strand
AGTAAAGAGTAGCACAAGAGTCTGACAGTATGTGTGGTGTTATAGGGCATTATAATGTGAGTTAATCCCATTATTCGTTAGTAAAGAGTAGCACTAGAGCTGACAGTATGTGTGGTGTTACAGGGCATTATAATGTGAGTTACCCCATTATTCGTTAGTAAAGAGTACCACTAGAGCTGACAGTGTGTGTGGTGTTATAGAGCATTATAATGTGAGTTAATCCCATTATTCGTTAGTAAAGAGTAGCACTAGACCTGACAGTATGTGTGGTGTTATAGGGCATTATAATGTGAGTTAATCCCATTATTCGTTAGTAAAGAGTAGCACTAGAGCTGACAGTGTGTGTGGTGTTATAGGGCATTATAATGTGAGTTAATCCCATTATTCGTTAGTAAAGAGTAGCACTAGAG
>NW_013711908.1:0-410 GCF_000517525.1 Limulus polyphemus | reverse complement strand
ATCTATTAAACAAGCAAATCAATTCCTCATTTGTTCTTCTCCCAATGAATGTAAGTTAAAATGGATACTAAAGGTCTGGAAGATGATGTATGTAAAAACTTTAATATTTTACAGTCACTCAGTGTATAAGTAAAAGACTGTACATTAAGGTAAACAGTGAACCTGTTTTTATTCTTTAATTAGCTGCTTTAGTTTCTAAATACATATGCACTAAACTGTGCCATATGATTTTGTCTCATTATATATATTCACACACACACATACGTATATAAATATATACAGGGTTGACAAAAGGGGCAGCAGCCCTGGGGTCTGGCAGCGGGATATTTCAAAGCTCACTAGAAATACATACGCTAAAATGGCTACTGCTTTTTCATGGATTCATGAAGAAATTTATCATCTAAATTTCG
>NW_013711907.1:0-410 GCF_000517525.1 Limulus polyphemus | reverse complement strand
TTAACATGAACGTGATGTTTGAAGTAGTATTACTTTTAGCATGAACGTAAGATCAGAAAGTTTGATGTAGTGTCACTTTTGGTATGAACTTGAGATTCAAATGTTTAACGTAGTATTACTATAAGTACGAACCTGAACTTCAAATGTTTAAAGTAGTGTTACTATAAGCACGAACCTGAGATACAAATGTTTAAAGTAGTGTTACTATAAGCACGAACCTGAGATACAAATGTTTAAAGTAGTGTTACTATAAGCACGAACCTGAACTTCAAATGTTTAACGTAGTATTACTATAAGTACGAACCTGAACTTCAAATGTTTAAAGTAGTGTTACTATAAGCACGAACCTGAGATACAAATGTTTAAAGTAGTGTTACTATAAGCACGAACCTGAACTTCAAATGTTTAAA
>NW_013711906.1:0-410 GCF_000517525.1 Limulus polyphemus | reverse complement strand
GTCTTAAAACTCGAATCGCTGGTGGCCGTGAACAACTTTATGTATTGGTAGTGTCTAGAAACTCGAATCGCTGATGGCTGTAAACACGTTTATGTATCGGTAGTGTTTTAAAATTTAAATCGCTGGTGGCTGTAAACACCTTTATGTATCGGTAGTGTCTTAAAACTCGAATCGCTGGTGGCTGTGAACACCTTTATGTATCGGTAGTGTCTTAAAACTCGAATCGCTGGTGGCTGTAAACAACTTTATGTATCGGTAGTGTCTTAAAACTCGAATCGCTGGTGGCCGTGAACAACTTTATGTATTGGTAGTGTCTAGAAACTCGAATCGCTGATGGCTGTAAACACGTTTATGTATCGGCAGTGTCTTAAAACTCGAATCGCTGGTAGCTGTAAACAACTTTATGTATC
>NW_013711905.1:0-410 GCF_000517525.1 Limulus polyphemus | reverse complement strand
TTGTAAGCAAGTAAAATTATCACAAATCTACCACTTGAAAGTTTTTTAGTAGATTTTTAAGAAAGTAAAATTATCATAAATCTACCACTTGAAGCTGTTTCAGTAGAGCTGGAACCAACTACAATTATCATAAATCTACCAATTGAAACTGTTTTAGTACAGTTTGTAAGCAAGTAAAATTATCACACATCTACCACTTGAAGCTGTTTTAGTAGAGTTTGTAAGCAAGTAAAAATTATAAATCTACCACTTGAAACTGTTTTAGTACAGTTTGTAAGCAAGTAAAATTATCATAAATCTACCACTTGAAACTGTTTTAGTACAGTTTGTAAGCAAGTAAAATTATCGTAAATCTACCACTTGAAACTGGTTTGGTACAGTTTGTAAGTTAATAAAATTCTCATAAATCT
>NW_013711904.1:0-410 GCF_000517525.1 Limulus polyphemus | reverse complement strand
GATGACTAGCTGCCTTCCCTCCACTCTTACACTGCTAAATTAGGTACGGCTAGCGCCGATAGCCCTCATGTAGCTTTGCGCGAAATTCAAAAACAAACAAACTTTACGCACTTGAGGAACTGAGCTTTAAAAACTTAGATGAAATTCTCTCGAAATCGGACAACATGTGATTAGGGTCCTCTACAACATAGCGACGTGAAATAGATAGATTTACGCTTAATACAAGTTTCATGAGTAAGACATTTATATTTGTAAACGGTTGGCTCTTCTCATCTACAGTTGTAACTCTTCACGTTTCACATGTATCCCAGAAAAAATGTGGTGTTAGCTAAATTATGTGTAAATATAGTTTATTTTGTTTCTTTCTCTTGTTTTTACTTACGTTGTGTTCCTCTTGTAATATATGTGGT
>NW_013711903.1:0-410 GCF_000517525.1 Limulus polyphemus | reverse complement strand
GTTAAGGAATTGTTAGGTGTTATTTAACTTGGAATGTTAAGGAACTGTTATGGTATTGTTTAACTTTGGATGTTAAGGAACTGTTGGTGTTATTTAACTTTGGATGTTAAGGAACTGTTGGTGTTATTTAACTTTGGATGTTAAGGAACTGTTGGTGTTATTTAACTTTGGATGTTAAGGAACTGTTGGTGTTATTTAACTTGGAAGAATAACACCAACAGTTCCTTAACAAACTTGGGATGTTAAGGAACTGTTGGTGTTATTCAACTTGGGATGTTAATGAATTGTTAGGTGTTATTTAACTTGGAATGTTAAGGAATTGTTAGGTGTTATTTAACTTCAGATGTTAAGGAACTGTTATGGTATTGTTTAACTTGGGATGTTAAGGAACTGTTGGTATTGTTTAACTT
>NW_013711902.1:0-410 GCF_000517525.1 Limulus polyphemus | reverse complement strand
TTGAATTAACACAAAGAAACTCCAAAAATATTGCATGTTAAAACATTGTTGGTGCTACAAAACTTCGTGTTAGGGTTTGAATCAACACAGAGAAACTCAAGAAATATTGCATGTTAAAACATTATTGTTGCCACGAAACTTTATGTTACACTCTAAAAACTCAAGTTGTGTGACAGTTAATTGTCGTAACGATATCATTCCACAAATTTTAGGTGTTTTCTAACAACGTAGGGGGTCGCGCGGTTTCAATTCGAAATTATTTTATTTAAATATATTTTATTATTATGAAGACAAACTTTTATTTATATCTGCGAATCAGCCAACATGTTTGTTTTCAGTTTTGTGATGTCCATATTGTTTGTGTTATTCTTAACACTAACTTGTATTGAGGCCATTCTAACACCAAACTT
>NW_013711901.1:0-410 GCF_000517525.1 Limulus polyphemus | reverse complement strand
AACCATCATATCACATTATATGATGTGTTTCTATAAATGATCTATGTGACACACCATCATATCACATTATATGATGTGTTTCTATAAATGATCTGTGTGACACACCATCATATCACATGATATGATGTGTTTCTATAAATGATCTATGTGACAAACCATCATATCACAATAGAAACACATCATATAAAAAATGATCTGTGTGACACACCATCATATCACATTATATGATGTGTTTCTATAAATGATCTGTGTGACACACCATCATATCACATGATATGATGTGTTTCTATAAATGATCTGTGTGACACACCATCATATCACATGATATGATGTGTTTCTATAAATGATCTATGTGACACACCATCATATCACATTATATGATGTGTTTCTATAAATGATCTATGTGACAA
>NW_013711900.1:0-410 GCF_000517525.1 Limulus polyphemus | reverse complement strand
TATCTGCCTCCCGTCTACTCTGTCAGCTTAAAATTAGGAGCTGTCGACTGGCTGTCTCCTGTCTACTCTGTTAGCTCAAAATTAGGTACTGTTGACTAGCTCCTTCCCGTCTACTTTGTCAGCTTAAAATTAGGTACTGTTGACTGGCTGTCTTCTATCTACTCTGTTAGCTCAAAATTAGGTACTGTTGACTAGCTCCTCCCGTCTACTCTGTCAGCTTAAAATTAGGAGCTGTCGACTGGCTGTCTCCCGTCTACTCTGTTAGCTCAAAATTAGGTACTGTTGACTATCTGCCTCCCGTCTACTCTGTCAGCTTAAAATTAGGAGCTGTCGACTGGCTGTCTCCTGTCTACTCTGTTAGCTCAAAATTAGGTACTGTTGACTAGCTCCTTCCCGTCTACTTTGTCAGC
>NW_013711899.1:0-410 GCF_000517525.1 Limulus polyphemus | reverse complement strand
ACAGTTGAATGTAAGTTCAGTTCCCTGTCTATTACAAGTTAACATGTACAGAACTGAACTTACATTCAACTGTCTATTACAAGTTAACATGTACAAGAACTGAACTTACATTCAATTACATGTTAACTTGTAATAGACAGTTGAATGTAAATTCAGTTCTGTACATGTTAACTTATAATAGATAGTTGAATGTAAGTTCAGTTCTGTACATGTTAACTTGTAATAGACAGTTGAATGTAAGTTCAGTTCTATACATGTTAACTTGTAATAGACAGTTGAATGTAAGTTCAGTTTTGTACATGTTAACTTGTAATAGACAGTTTAATGTAAGTTCAGTTCTGTACATGTTAACTTGTAATAGACAGTTTAATGTAAGTTCAGTTCTGTACATGTTAACTTGTAATAGACAA
>NW_013711898.1:0-410 GCF_000517525.1 Limulus polyphemus | reverse complement strand
CCTAACTTGTAACATGTCATTCTCCTGTAAAGTTACATAAACTTGACTTGTCGCACGTAACTCTCCTGCAAAGTTACTTAAACTTGACTTGTCACATGTCATTCTCCTTTAAAGTTATATAAACCTATTTTGTCTCATGTCACTATCCTGTAAAGTTACTTAAACTTGACTTGTCACATGTCTTCTACTGTAAAGTTACATAAACTTGACTTGTGACACGTAACTCTCCATTAAAGTTACTTAAACTTGACTTGTCACATGTCATTTTCCTGTAAAGTTATATAAACCTATCTTGTCACATGTCACTCTCCTGTAAAGTTACTTAAACTTGACTTATCACATGTCATTCTCCTGTAAAGTTTCATAAACTTGACTTGTCACACGTAACTCTCCTGTAAAGTTACATAAGC
>NW_013711897.1:0-410 GCF_000517525.1 Limulus polyphemus | reverse complement strand
CTCTGGCCAGTTAGCACAAATGTCCTTCTGTTAAAGGATGACAAGCTAAACTTCAGTGGAGAGATGTTTACCTGAGTTTGTTCTAGACAAGTCACCTGCCAAACGAATGTAGTTGTCTTCAAACTTAGTTTAGGAATATGGTTCTGATAAGATTTGACTGCACCTGCTGGGAAGTAAATTGTGATACTGTCTGATCTCTTCTCTCTCTCTCTGGGTGCCGTATTCAGTTTGAACGTTGGCGATCATTGTTCTCCATAGGTTCCTGTCTTTTGTACGTTTCAGAATCCCAGTCACACTGACATTCATCCATTTGCTGATGCTACTTATGTAGTTTAACCTTAGTCTTTTATACCCTCTGTTTCGAGTTCTTCCTTGCTTATTATTTGTCCTAGGAAACTCAGTTGTTTTTC
>NW_013711896.1:0-410 GCF_000517525.1 Limulus polyphemus | reverse complement strand
AAAGTGGATGGAATTTATTTTCTTTAATCTATAGTATGTTTTATTGCATTTTTACTATAAATAGTGCAACGTCTTTAAACTTTAAAAAAGCTGTGTTATTGATAATTCAGTTAAAGTAAAAATATATTTATTACATATTTAAAGTGCATGGAATTTATTTCTTTAATCTATAAGATGTTTTGTTAGATATTCAAAGTGAATGGAATTTATTTTCTTTAAACTATAGTATGTTTTATTACACATTTAAAGTGGATGGAATTTATTTTCTTCAA
The DNA here is from genome assembly GCF_000517525.1 of Limulus polyphemus. Taxonomy (NCBI): domain Eukaryota; kingdom Metazoa; phylum Arthropoda; class Merostomata; order Xiphosura; family Limulidae; genus Limulus; species Limulus polyphemus. The sequence continues at coordinate 138 of NW_013711896.1, read as the reverse complement.
TCTAAAGTATATTTATTACATATTTAAAGTGCATGAAATTTATTTCTTTAATCTATAAGATGTTTTGTTAGATATTCAAAGTGAATGGAATTTATTTTCTTTAATCTATAGTATGTTTTATTACATATTTAAAGTGGA
>NW_013711895.1:0-410 GCF_000517525.1 Limulus polyphemus | reverse complement strand
GTAATTCCACAGTCAATATGTTTCTCGTCACTTTAAACTCAACAACTTTCATAATACACGCTACAAATCACAGTGATTCACAATCTCGATAACTTTGCAAAACACACACTTTACTCTGCCAGGCTTATATACTAACGAAGGGGGCATCTCGAATACACTCGGGCCTCCCCGATCATTCGAGAAATTTCATGCATGCTACCAGTGCCAAACACGCCAGCAGCTTCACGTGACTTCCGCTGTTGTAACAATACTCAATAACGTTGAACTCAGTAGAATGTTTTTTTGTTTTTTTTTGAACTGCTACTCTTAAAGATAAAAAAGTAGCTTGGGTGGAAACTCAGAATCTTACACTAGAAGCTTATTTTCATCTACAATGACACAAAATCCTAATTTGTATATATATATATATA
>NW_013711894.1:0-410 GCF_000517525.1 Limulus polyphemus | reverse complement strand
GCACATTTGGTTAATCGAACAGCGCATTGACTATCACAGATATAACATCCTTCTAGCTGAAAGTGCACTCTGAGACGCAAACCTTTGGCCCTCCAATCTACGGCCTGACATGCTTATCACTAGCACACACCCAGTCCCAAGATAACCAGAACATTTAAGTACAATTTCTACAAGTTGTTTTAACAGAATTTTAAACAGTAAATTACTTCATATTATGATCTGTGAAATATTTTAAAGATTTTTCTACATCACTGTCTATATACCAAGAAAATGGCCCATAAACATTTCTTACTGTTGCAGTTTGTCCAATCATAAGCTCTCAGTTTTTGAATGTTCATAGATATCTTGATATAATATTAATACCGTACTGCATCACAAAAGAAGACTCATTACATTTAGAAACATTCTGT
>NW_013711893.1:0-410 GCF_000517525.1 Limulus polyphemus | reverse complement strand
AACCATATTATCACTAACTAAAGTACTGTTACATTATAGAACTATAAACAACCATATTACCACTAAATAAAATACTGTAACATAATGGAACTAAAACAATCATATTACCACTGACTAAAATACTGTTACATTATAGAAGTATAAACAACCATATTACCACTAACTAAAATACTGTTACATAGGACTATAAACAACCATATTATCACTAACTAAAGTACTGTTACATTATAGAACTATAAACAACCATATTACCTCTAACTAAAGTACTGTTACATTATAGAACTATAAACAACCATATTACCTCTAACTAAAGTACTGTTACATTATAGAACTATAAACAACCATATTACCACTAAATAAAATACTGTAACATAATGGAACTAAAACAATCATATTATCACTAACTAAAA
>NW_013711892.1:0-410 GCF_000517525.1 Limulus polyphemus | reverse complement strand
ATATTAAATAATTACATTCAAGTTAACATGTAAAAAATAGAAAAAGAAAAGTATAGCACTTTATGTTGGAAATGTTAGTTTCTGTTGGATTAAGCACTTTTCAATAATAATAGACTTGGTTACAAACCTCTAGTAAAACGTATTTGTGGTCTTGCGCATGAGGGCAATAAAAAACAGCGCCAGTCCTTAAAAGAAAATACTCGTTTCACAGTTGCATAAATTCAAAAGTTTATTAAGTACATAGTGATATAAAAATCTGCTTTATGTATTAAATTCATTGAAAATACTTACGATGCACATATCTACATCTATAGATCGGTAGATTATATACATATATATATATATATATATACATATATTTAATTTAACTAATGAGTTAAAATCCAAAACATTATTTTCATGCAGTAAAG
>NW_013711891.1:0-410 GCF_000517525.1 Limulus polyphemus | reverse complement strand
CTGTGATTTTCTTATATGAAACACACTTCTCATCATAGACTAATATACTGTCTTTAGTATATGTAAGTAAAATCTCAGACTTAGATATCACACATATTGAAACATTTGTTAACAAAACTTCAAAATACACTCAGGTACTACTTATGAAATGTCCAGCTTAGTATTTAATGGCTAAATTACATACCACAAATATTAAAATATTGGTTTCTAACAAATCTCTATTTGATATAGAAAACTCATGTTTCATCACAACCTGATGTAAAATAGTTATGATATGTATTTAAAACCACATATTTAACACGCTTACTGAGACATTTGTGAATAAAACTTCAAGATATACTAATATCCTATTTAAAAAAAAACTTTTTAATTTATAAAATACTGATATACATCTCAATCTAATTTTACTT
>NW_013711890.1:0-410 GCF_000517525.1 Limulus polyphemus | reverse complement strand
CCATTAGGATGCTTGACAGATTTTCAACTAACGTCATTACTACTATTAGGATGCTTGACAGATTTTCAACTGACGTCATTGATAATAATAGGATGCTTGACAGATTTTCAACTAACGTAATTAATACTAATAGGATGCTTGACAGATTTTCAACTGACTTCTTAGATTGTAACGGAATGATGGCAAATGGCTTATAAACTGATGTCATATTACTATGAGATTTGGAATTTTAATTCGTATCACAATTTCTTGTGTTACTTCGATTTTTAACAACTTTCGAAAACATTTCCTAATATGGTGTGTAAAAACTATTGTGACACTCAGTTTGTGGAATGTGTAACACGTGGATCTCCAACTGTTACCACCGTTCCTGGTGGAAAATATGGTGTAAAAACAATAACGGCGTCCCA
>NW_013711889.1:0-410 GCF_000517525.1 Limulus polyphemus | reverse complement strand
TTTTTTACTCCTTCACTTCATACATAATATAGAGGTTGGCTCCGTAAAGGCACCAATTGTATAGTGTACAAAGCATTGAGAATCTACATGTTACAGTCATGTAATTTCATTTATTGTTCGCTGGTAATTCCTGTTTCACCCTGCATATAAACGTTTTAAAGGAACACCACTTTAAGGGGTAATAAAAACATTGTTTACGCTAGAATTATGATGTTTTATTTAGCTTTTGTAAAATATAGAAAAAACAAATCAACTTTTCAATACTTGCGACCTTCGCTGTACCTTATTTGGTATTGTACAAAAGGTTTGGGTGTAATATATCAACCCATTTTTGTTGTAGGATGGCAAGAGAATAATATTAATATGAAGAAGAAGAATTACAAACAGGCCAGTTTGAGATGATATTCTTT
>NW_013711888.1:0-410 GCF_000517525.1 Limulus polyphemus | reverse complement strand
ACTAATCAAGGGTGCTCGAATATTAAACAATCCTCCTTCACCCTGCTCGAGGCTAATCAAGGGTGCTCGAATATTAAACAATCCTCCTTCACCCTGCTCGAGGCTAATCAAGGGTGCTTGAATATTAAACAATCCTCCTTCACCCTGCTCGAGGCTAATCAAGGGTGCTCGAAGATTAAACAATCCTCCTTCACCCTGCTCGAGGCTAATCAAGGGTGCTCGAATATTAAACAATCCTCCTTCACCCTGCTCGAGGCTAATCAAGGGTGCTCGAAGATTAAACAATCCTCCTTCACCCTGCTCGAGGCTAATCAAGGGTGCTCGAAGATTAAACAATCCCCCTTCACCTTGCTCGAGACATAAGGTTACATTTCAATTAATGGTCAACGGATTCATGAGCCGTATGGGCG
>NW_013711887.1:0-410 GCF_000517525.1 Limulus polyphemus | reverse complement strand
AACAGTGTTGTTAGGCTCCTTTCTATTGTTCAAATTATGAAGAAATGTAGGAAATAGTAAGTAAGTTATGAACAGTGTTGTTAGGCACCTTTATATTGTTTAAATTATAAAGAAATAATGTAGGAAATAGTAAGTAAGTTATGAACAGTGTTGTTAGGCACCTTTCTATTGTTCAAATTATGAAGAAATGTAGGAAATAGTAAGTAAGTTATGAACAGTGTTGTTAGGCACCTTTCTATTGTTTAAATTATGAAGAAATAATGTAGGAAATAGTAAGTAAGTTATGAACAGTGTTGTTAGGCTCCTTTCTTTTGTTCAAATTATGAAGAAATGTAGGAAATAGTAAGTAAGTTATGCACAGTGTTGTTAGGCACCTTTCTGTTGTTTAAATTATGAAGAAATAATGTAGG
>NW_013711886.1:0-410 GCF_000517525.1 Limulus polyphemus | reverse complement strand
AGTTACAGAATTCAAGTGATAATGAGGTTATAATTATGTGAGGTTTTAATTATAGGCATATAGATAAAGAAATGTTAGAATGAAAACAAGTTTTTTAAAGCTCAGGATAGTATTATTCACCAATTGGTTAGGAAACCTAGTAAAAAGAATGCTATTTTTGATTTATTATTCACTTCTAATAAACAAAATGGTGGATACTCTGGAGATTGGGGAACACCTGGATGCAAATGATCATTTCTCAATTAGGTTTAATATTGTGTTACAGAGGTAAATAAGGAATAACTTTGTTCCAAATTTCTAAAAGTTCAAATGTGGAAAATTTTTAAAAATATATCTTTAAATATTCAAGACAGGAATGCTCCTTATAGCAAAAAAATAAGGTGGTTCACAAAAGGGTATATATAAAAAAA
>NW_013711885.1:0-410 GCF_000517525.1 Limulus polyphemus | reverse complement strand
TGAAAATTGTTTAAGGCAGGAATAAAGTACATTAACCTATGAGACCTTGAGCGTGATCAAATATATTAATCGATAGAGTTTGACTTCCTGATTCCAAAACTGTAATTAGATCTGAAATCGGTCAAGAGATGATGGAGCTATGAGCTAAAGTTTGTACTTGAAAACAACAGCAAAAACAAAACAAAAAGACTCAGAGCCATTCTATTAGACGCTATTAATTATTAATAGGAATTATTTTATGCTCATTCTAAGCAATATACAAAAGAAATTGTGAATACCAATATACTACCAACTGGAAAAATTATTGAGGGAGAATCAGTGTGATAATAGTAAATTAACAAACAATGATTTCTAAGCATAATAAGATGGTTTTATTGTGAAGCAATATACTGTTACGACAGCGGAAGTCA
>NW_013711884.1:0-410 GCF_000517525.1 Limulus polyphemus | reverse complement strand
CATTGAGATTTATCTTACATTGAGATCTATCTTACCTTGCGACAGTCTTACATTGAGATCTATCTTACACTGAGATCTATCTTACCTTGCAACAGTCTTACATTACACATATTCATGTCTTATCCTGCGAATATATACGTACTCCTCTTATCATCACAAACACGTGTTTTCATAAGATAGTTTTTTTTAAATTCCTTCCCACTAAGTTTAATGCATGCATTTAAGAACTGCGAAATTTTGGGGAGCGTTTCATACTAAACTTTCAGACAACTTTATGCCGTAAAAAATATACATTCTCACTTTCAAAAAATCTTCATGTGTAAAACACATTTCGATTCTGTACATTTATATGCTTTGAAGTCAATATAAAAAAATACAAAACGATGCGCTAACACTTTTAACGAGGAATT
>NW_013711883.1:0-410 GCF_000517525.1 Limulus polyphemus | reverse complement strand
GATCATATTTGATAAGATGTTTGAAAAAGTCAATATTTTAAGTGTTAAAACCATTAACTGAGAATTTTATAGTAAAAAAAAATCCACTTTATTGTTGCCTGGTTAGAAACTTCAGCTTCAACTATGCTCCTACAATTACTCACATTTCAACATCATTTAAAGGTAAGAAAGCCGTTTAGAAAAACCTGATGCTCTTTTAGTTGTTATTGTTTTCTATTATTATGTAACAGTAGTCTAACAGCAAATGGAGATAGTAGTGACATTTAATAACGGAAGTTATTCACGTGATAATATGGTCGTGAAACATTTTACTGTGGTGCCATATAGCCAGTCTTCTCCCCCCCCCCATCGAAAAGTCGTACGCCTCCTCTAATTTCAATAAGCATGCAATAGAGATGAAATAGTTCTCG
>NW_013711882.1:0-410 GCF_000517525.1 Limulus polyphemus | reverse complement strand
AAAAAAATTACCATATTAATGAATTTCTTATCTGCTCTGTCTACAATAATCGCATTAAATATTCTTTCAACTACTATATATATATATATATATATATATCTTTGGAGACACCGTGTCTGAATTCTTCACTTACAAGCTGCGTTAGACCTGGTGTCACAACGTGTATCCCGTGAAGGACAAGAACGTTGTTACAAACATTTTCTCCTAAATTGTGTCATGGATATTTCAAACCGTAGTGACTTTTTTGAGTTCATTTTTGGTTGTTGTGCCAGATATATATATATATATATCGAAGAATTCCATCAGCAGACAGTAGCACAATAACAACAACAACAAGTCGGTTTCACCTCAAATTAACTGTCGTCCCGTTGATGCGCAACTTACACCTGTATTTAGTTGAAGTGGAGATT
>NW_013711881.1:0-410 GCF_000517525.1 Limulus polyphemus | reverse complement strand
CTGTAAAGAAGAAGAAATTAACATACTGAGAAAGAAAGTATGTAATTATCAAATTTCGAACTCGGAGATCTACATCATCTTTCCCTAGCTGTATGTTCGTTATATACGAACAAAATGTAATTAGTACATCATTTTAATACAAGTCACAAAAACTGGACTTAGAATGTATATTATACTTTAAACACAGTTCTGTCGGATGAGCCACGAGAGTCCCGGAAACAATAGAAATTGACCAAAGCAGAGTAGATTTGCAAAAATAAAATAAAAATCTTGCATTGATGGTCGAAACAAAACAGATGTATTTACATACTCATGGAAAATAATGTAGGAATCGCAAAAATTTGGCTAGGAAAAGAAACTTACTTGTCAGACTATACTGATAAGGCTTTGACCAAGAAAAGAAACTTGCA
>NW_013711880.1:0-410 GCF_000517525.1 Limulus polyphemus | reverse complement strand
AATCCCCCGTCTTTAACATAGTGTACCACTACTTCATCTACCCACAGGTGTTCATAAACTAACCCACCTGAACCCCCGTGTTTAACATAGTGTACCACTTCCTTACACAACCACAGGTGTTCCTAAGCTAACCCCCCTGAATCTCCGTCTTTAACATAGTGTACCACTACTTCATCTACCCACAGATGTTCATAAACTAACTCACCTGAACCCCACCACTCTTTCATCTAATCCCAGGTAATTATACACTACCCCACCCACATATTGTACCACGCCTTCAACCACCCCCTGGTATTCTTAATCCAGCTCACTTTGACATAGTTTTTAAGCTATCTGTAAGATAAGATAATTTAAGAAAAATTATTCATTAAAGTGATCTTATATAGAAACGTAAATCTTTCTAGAACATT
>NW_013711879.1:0-410 GCF_000517525.1 Limulus polyphemus | reverse complement strand
CATAACTTCACACACACAGATACAAACTTATAATTACTTATGTACAAAATAATTTCCAAGTCAGATAAAAAGCACATTTAGAGCAAGACAATTTCGATATTTCTAAAACTAAATTAATCTTATTTAGTAACCAACATTAAAATTTATTAAGATAATAGGTTCTTAAATTCAAAACACGAAAAAGCATTTAAGTCAGTTTTAACCACATTAAAGTTTAATTAATTTTATTATTTATAAACAACATTCTCACAACCAAGAAATAGCTTGGTGGTGTATTTATTCAAACTAAACACAAGTAAACTTTATTATGTTTCGTCACTTATGTTTCCTGTAGAAGAAAAATTTATTTATCCTTCTTTACAAATTAAATTGGTGTATGGTTAGTTTTTTTGTTGTTTTTTAATTTCGCG
>NW_013711878.1:0-410 GCF_000517525.1 Limulus polyphemus | reverse complement strand
AACTGTGTTTTACTTACCTAAACACCATACACACTACATCCACTCCATCTGTGTTCACAACTGTGTTTTACTCACCTAAACACCACACACACACTACATCCACTCCACTATGTTCACAACTGTGTTTTACTTACCTAAACACCATACACACTACATCCACTCCACTGTATTCACAACTGTGTTTTACTCACCAAAACACCATACACACTACATCCACTCCCTCTGTGTTCACAACTGTGTTTTACTCACCTAAACATCATACACACTACATATATAGTATATATAGTATTATTATATTATTGTACCTGTATTATTATATTATTGTATATAGTATTATTATATTATTATATCTAGTATTGTTATATTATTATATCTAGTATTATTACATTATTATATCTAGTAATATTATA
>NW_013711877.1:0-410 GCF_000517525.1 Limulus polyphemus | reverse complement strand
ACCACGATTTGTTTAAAGATGGGCCTGATGAGCGTAGCTTACGATTCTCTATATGTGTATATGGTGAAATCCTCCTCCCAGTTGACGAGCAGTTTTTAAGATAACAAAAAACGTCGTATGTAAATTAAAATCTTTTTGATGAAAACAACCGTGATATTATTCTAGAATAACCACTTTTCACCAAAAATAAAAGGTGAAACTTCTTATAGATTTGAAGATAAATGCTCTTTTTTGCTGTATAAGAATGTTTTCACCTTCAAATTGAATTTTTCTTTGTATTACACCTAGATTCGTGAATATTTAGTTGCACAAACTTCTCGTGAGGATAAAATATTCACCTGTAAGAACCCTGCTGAATTTTGGACTTTAGGGCCAGAATCAAAGTCTTGATTCACTGATTATCTATAGAT
>NW_013711876.1:0-410 GCF_000517525.1 Limulus polyphemus | reverse complement strand
TGTGATAACACCACCATTACTTTGTACTCAGTCAATAAATACTTCTAACTGGAAGTACCTGGTGATGGCACCACCTTTACTTTGTACTCAGTCAATAAAGTCTTGTAAATGAGATTACCAAGTGATGACACTACCATTATTTTGTACTCGTTCAATAATTAATTGTCACCGGGATTACCAGGTGATGCCACCACCATTACTTTCTACTCAGTCAATAAATACCTCTAACTGGGATCAGCACGTGATGACACCACCGTTACTTTGTACTCAGTCTATAAATATTTCAAAGTGGGATTACCAGGTGAAGAAACCACCATTACTTTGTACTCAGTAAATAAATACTTCTAACTGGAAATACCAGGTGATAACACCACCATTACTTTGTACTTAGTCAATAAATACTTCTAACA
>NW_013711875.1:0-410 GCF_000517525.1 Limulus polyphemus | reverse complement strand
TCACCACAGAGTTTGAAATACCACAAGCAACTAGTTGTAAATAATTTTCCCCGTGAAGTTACAGCAACACGTGAATCAATAGGAGAAGCAGGTCACAGTTACCATAGTACGTAAATCAATAGGAGAAGCAGGTCACAGTTACCATAGTACGTAAATCAATAGGAGAAGCAGGTCACAGTTACCATAGCACGTGATTCAATATGAGAAGCAGGTCACAGTTACCATAGTACGTAAATCAATAGGAGAAGCAGGTCACAGTTACCATAGCACGTGATTCAATATGAGAAGCAGGTCACAGTTACCATAGTACGTAAATCAATAGGAGAAGCAGGTCACAGTTACCATAGCACGTGATTCAGTAGGAGAAGCAGGTCACAATTATCATAGTACGTGAATCAATAGGAGAAGCT
>NW_013711874.1:0-410 GCF_000517525.1 Limulus polyphemus | reverse complement strand
TATATATATATATATATATATATATATGTATATATAAGAAACATCAGAATAACAGACTTTTTAAATTTCATTTTATTTATCCTATCATTTCATACTCTTACTTGCTTTTTCTTTTCTGTAAGTTTTAGTTACTATTTTCACGATTTCACAATTCCTACTGACTTTACACAACCAACTATTTCTGCCCTATGTTTTAAGTGGTGCCAAAAATTTAGAAAGTATTTTTCGAAAAATAATCTTTTATGTTTTACATTATATTCCCAGAAAACATAAAAAATATGATTCTTTTAGAATATAAAATTTTTTCAAAATACATTCATTAAAATATTTACTGGCGGATAGTGTTTTTTTGGGGGGGATATCTAATATTAATTTTAATTTATCTGTTTCACCAATATACACTGAGTGGT
>NW_013711873.1:0-410 GCF_000517525.1 Limulus polyphemus | reverse complement strand
GTTGGTAGTTTAGGTGGAATGTTTTTGTACTAGTTGGTGGTTTAACTGGAATGTTTTTGTACTAGTTGGTGGTTTAACTGGAATGTTTTTGGACTTGGTAGTGGTTTAACTGGAATGTTTTTGTACTTTTTGGTCGTTTAACTAGAATGTTTTTGTACTGGTTAGTGGTTTAACTCGAATGTTTTGGACTTGGTGGTTTAACTGGAATATTTTAGGACTTGGTGGTTTAACTGAAATTGTTTTAGGAATTGGTGGTTTAACTGGAATGTTTTAGGACTTGGTGGTTTAACTGGAATGTTTTTGGACTTTGTGGTAATTTAGCTGGAATGTTTTTGTACTGGTTGGTGGTTTAGCTGGAATGTTTTTGTACTGGTTGGTGGTTTAGCTGGAATGTTTTTGTACTGGTTGGT
>NW_013711872.1:0-410 GCF_000517525.1 Limulus polyphemus | reverse complement strand
AACTCTGCGACAAAAGCCGTTACAAATTCATCCAAGCTAATCGTTAACTTTCCCACGGGAGTGATGTAGCTACTCTGGGTGAAATTGACGGTTATCTATTCAGAACACAACATTATATAATATGCCATTTGATAGATGAAACCTTGACTTTCTATTGGTTATAGGTGAAAGACGGGGTGTGACTTTCTATTTGATAGCTCTGTAACCAAACAAAATTGAGGGCTATAAAAATTATGGTATGTTTGAACAATAATGATTTTATAGAGAGTATTTTACATTTAAGTTCGTACATTTTCGAGGGGTGATGGATAAAATAGGGATGATGACTTGCTAAGACAAAATGTGTCACTTACATCGCAGTAGTGGAAATTCAGGATTTTTTATATATATCCTTTTAGAATTGAGAACTT
>NW_013711871.1:0-410 GCF_000517525.1 Limulus polyphemus | reverse complement strand
AGCACTGTAGTAGTACAATTATGGACCGCGCCATAAAGCAGGAAGGAATTATGGAGTTTCCTACACCTTATGTTCAGGATACCAATGTTTTTTTATTTTTTATTTTGGACAACCAACTTTGTTAATACTGATTAACCAAACAAGATGCTTGGCTTATCCAGGATAGAAAGTGCGAAAATTTCTTCCCGGGCTTAAAATAGCCCCAAATTCAATTTCGCGTATTGGCGTACTTAACGTTTCTAATGTCACCAACTCGGGCGTGGGTGCTGTACATTTAGAGGTGGATTTCAACTATGACCATTTACTTCAGACTCACGAACTGTATGAATACATAAAGTGGCTCCACCAAACAATGCTCAAGTGATTATAGCAACTAGTCGTTTGGCGAGATTATTGTGTGCTACAGTGCT
>NW_013711870.1:0-410 GCF_000517525.1 Limulus polyphemus | reverse complement strand
AATGCGATTACATTTTCCATGTCATACATTACTTGAACCAATATAGTCTTCTACACTTGTGGTTAACTTCTTTCAGATTGATGTAGATTTTTGTGTTTCTTCTCGTTATATTGTGGAGTTTATTGTATGTTCATGATTATTTTGGTCATTTCTAGTTCCTTTTTTTGATATCCATTTTTCTTTCATTATGTCTAGAGGAGACTATTCAAATGCATTGAACCATTTTGAAAAGGGTCTAACAAATGATGAAATGGTAAGGTTGTGTATGGAGTGGATCTAGCTATTTTTTAATAAAAGGTCTCAATTACACAGGTGTATATACAGTATTCATATATAGAAATGTGCATCTCATTTACACAGAAACAAAAACTTTGGCAGCAGGTGATGTAAACCAGTTGCCTTCCCTCATT
>NW_013711869.1:0-410 GCF_000517525.1 Limulus polyphemus | reverse complement strand
CCAAAGGTAAGGATAAATAATCTATCAGATCCAAAGCCATTATGTAACCCTCACATACGAGTATGTTTATAAATATAAAGAGCATGAACATATATGGATGATATCCGTATATGTTAATATATGCGTAGCCGTTGTGCTACGTTTCTATGTATATAAACTGAATAAGCACCATTATTTCATTTCTAGATTTAAAAATAAATCTCATAAGAACTGATTAACTAAAAATGTTTTTTAGTGAAGATAGAAACAAAAAATAATATATATATACAACATAACTTCCATTGTCCGCTCACCACGCGAGGAGAAATACATTATCTTCAGCTGAAAATAATCACGATATTTTACAGGCCTTTAAAGCTTGAATAACAATAGTTGTTCGACAAAACGATTTATTGTTTCACGAAGTTCCT
>NW_013711868.1:0-410 GCF_000517525.1 Limulus polyphemus | reverse complement strand
AATGTTACATATTCCAGTACCTGACAAACAAAAACAGACACAAAGATGTCAATCCATAGGAATATTTCAAAAATCTAAAATTATTCTTTCTTTTCATTTTAAATAGTTTTATAATAGTCGTGCAACTAAATAGTGCAACGGCATTTTGCACAGTCTAACTAGGGATCTCAAATTTAATAAAACAAGAACATGAGTAACAATCATCAATATAAAAATATTATGATATAATACTTTAAAATATGTGTAACTCATTATAATATTGCACATAACGTTTCAATTTTCTGATGGAAATGTTGCAACATCTGACTTTGAAATCATGTTGAAAAACTTCTAACACTTTACATTCCTCTTGGCATTCAAATACAACGACAAAATTAAATGCTAATTTACATATAAAACATAACTTGTTT
>NW_013711867.1:0-410 GCF_000517525.1 Limulus polyphemus | reverse complement strand
AGAATATACCTACTCAACTGTATTTATTCCTGGAATATATCTACTCAACTGTATTTATTACTGGAATATACCTACTCAGCTGTATTTATTCATGGAATATACCTACTCAACTGTATTGAATTTGGTATTTCTGAAATAGAATCATTCAACTGCATTAATTTTAGTGTTCATGGAATTGATTCACTCAACTATGTTGAGATTAGTGTTCGTGGAATTGATTCACTCAACTATGTTGAAATTAGTGTTCCAGAAATATATTGACTAAACTGTATTGAGTTTAGTGCATCTGGAATAGACTGAATCAAATTTACCCTAGTGTTATGTTAGTATGCTTGTTATATTGTATTTCGTGTTATACTTATAATGCAACTTCGACACTTCAACTTTGTGGAATACGTAGACTCATTCTC
>NW_013711866.1:0-410 GCF_000517525.1 Limulus polyphemus | reverse complement strand
TTGCAGACAATCTTAAAGCGTTGACGTTTTAGTTTTTCTAACCCTAATCTAATCTTCTTCAATGTTCACAGGATGTGTCTAATTAATTTCTTGACATTCATTTACAATAAAAACTGTACAGTTGAATCCTACATATATATATATCATATAGAGAAGTGACCGCTACTGCTGGGGACAAGTATGGTGAGTGTCTAACGAAATGCTCGAATGTGTAATGCGTAAACTGCCTTCACAGCCTGCTCCAAATTCTCCATAAATAAGCTCTAGACAACTACAGGTAGGAGGAACATCACAGCAAACAAAATGTCTTGAACATACAATGTCATCTCGGCAAATCCTAACAGTTAGAGGCAGTAAAGAAAATGATATTTTTAGAGAACATTTTGCTGATAATGTTTTGTAATGATTTC
>NW_013711865.1:0-410 GCF_000517525.1 Limulus polyphemus | reverse complement strand
GTTAAGATAAGCTGTTGTTTACCACATTAAGGTAAATTGTTGTTTACCACGTTAACGTAAGCTGTGGTTTATCACGTTAAGGTAAGTTGTTGTTTACCACGTTAAGATAAGCTGTTGTTTACCACGTTAAAGTAAGTTGTTGTTTACCACGTTAACGTAAGCTGTTGTTTATCACGTTTAGATATATTGTTGTTTACCAAGTTAACGTAAGCTGTTGTTTATCACGTTAAGATAAAGAGTTCTTTACCACGTTAAGGTAAGTTGTATCAAAGCCCAGTTATTTTTTAAATAAATTACAATTTCCGTGTCTTTAAAACATTAGTTCACAATAAAGTAGGTTAGGTCTGAAATGTGTCTTGTTGGTAAGAGAACAGAAAGTAAAACACCTCCAGGCATCATTTACTTGTATG
>NW_013711864.1:0-410 GCF_000517525.1 Limulus polyphemus | reverse complement strand
TAAATATTAGTTTTATAATTACCAGAAGTAGTTCAATGGTAAGTATTAGTTTCATAATTACCAGAAGTAGTTCAATGGTAAGTATTAGTTTCATAATTACCAGAAGTAGTTCAATGGTAAGTATTAGTTTCATAACTAACAGAAGTAGTTCAATGGTAAATATTAGTTTCATAACTAACAGAAGTAGTTCAATGGTAAATATTAGTTTCATAATTACCAGAAGTAGTTCAATGGTAAGTATTAGTTTCATAACTAACAGAAGTAGTTCAATGGTAAGTATTAGTTTCATAACTAACAGAAGTAGTTCAATGGTAAGTATTAGTTTCATAACTAACAGAAGTAGTTCAATGGTAAATATTAGTTTCATAACTAACAGAAGTAGTTCAATGGTAAATATTAGTTTCATAACT
>NW_013711863.1:0-410 GCF_000517525.1 Limulus polyphemus | reverse complement strand
CTCGAGTAGCACGTGTCACACAACCTTTAAAACATTCCGAAATTAGTCGCATAACAGCAATATCTTTTCACAACACTTATTCAAAACATTTTCCGCCATCCCTTGATCTATCGGCATAAAACCTTTTAAACTGTTATGATCCTTCAGCAATAAGTTTACAGACTTACAATGCTAGTATCAGGGGTTCGATTTCCACAGTGGACAAAGCGCAGGTGCAGCATTACGCAAAAATCTCATCATTATGTGGTCATATATTTATTTTCTCCTAAGTTTTCGGATAATGCAGTTTAGATTTCGAATTTACAACTGAAAGTAATACTGCGACATTATACCAAAAATAAAGGATACTTGGGGAAGAGTTAATGTTAGTTTGTTTTGTCTATTATGTTAAATACACGCACACTGTAAGT
>NW_013711862.1:0-410 GCF_000517525.1 Limulus polyphemus | reverse complement strand
TATACTCTTAACTATATATACTTGTCTGTATACTTCACTATATTCTTGACTATATAATTGTCTGTATACTTGACTATATACTTCTCTAGATACATGACTATATACTTGTCTATATACTTAACTATATACTTGTCTATATACTTGATTATATACTTGTCTATACACTTGTCTACATACTTGTCTATAAACTTGTCAATATGCTTGACTATATACTTCTCTATATACTTGACTAAATACTTGTCTGTATACCTGACTATATACTTGTTTATATACTTGACTATATACTTCTCTACATACTTAACTATATACTTGTCTATATACTTGACTATATACTTGTCTATATTCTTCACTATATACTTGACTATATACTTGTCTGTATACTTGTCTATATACTTGTCTATATATTTATC
>NW_013711861.1:1210-1410 GCF_000517525.1 Limulus polyphemus | reverse complement strand
CTGTGTACTGTCAATAAGAAGACACAAGATTTAACGATACTGTGTACTGTCAATAAGAAGACACAAGATTTAACGATAGTGTGTACTGTCAATAAGAAGACACTAGATTTAACAATACTGTGTACTCTCGAATAAGAAGACACAAGATTTAACGATACTGTGTACTGTCAATAAGAAGACAACAAGTATTTAACGATACT
>NW_013711861.1:0-210 GCF_000517525.1 Limulus polyphemus | reverse complement strand
ATTTAACAATAATGTGTCCTGTCAATAAGAAGACACAAGATTTAACGATACTGTGTACTGTCAATAAGAAGGCACAAGATTTAACAATACTGTTTAAATCTTGTGTCTGAAGACACAAGATTTAACGATACTGTGTACTGTCAATAAGAAGACACATGTATTTAACGATACTGTGTACTGTCCAATAAGAAGACACAAGTATTTAACAAT
>NW_013711860.1:0-410 GCF_000517525.1 Limulus polyphemus | reverse complement strand
GGTGATATACGTAACAAAGTCTAATAAAAGACGCTGTTAACAGTAACAGTAATTGTATATTTTGTTGATTTATTGAATGCTACTCGATGGCTATCTGCGCTAGTCAACCCTAATTTAGAAGAGATAGACTAGAAGGAGGCTAACTAATCAACACAACCTATCGTCAACTCTTGGAACACTAGTGTAATAGTTGGATTAGCCGCTACGTTATAACGTCCTCACGTCTAAAAAGATGAGCATGTTCGGTGAAGGAATTCAAATTGATGAGTAACAGATTATGAATCAAGCGCCCTAACCACTAACACACAAAAAATCATTCTGTTTTCGTTTTGCATGTCTCAGAAATTGTATATATTTATAAAAGAATAAATAAAGTCTTTAAAAAAATTCCGTGCCTTAAATTTCCTGAA
>NW_013711859.1:0-410 GCF_000517525.1 Limulus polyphemus | reverse complement strand
TAGTTGCTTACTTCTGACAACACAAAGAAAAAGGGGGGGGGTAATCATTTACCTCGTGTCTTTTGAACTTATTGAAGCTATTTAAACATCGTAATTTCAATTTTCACTGAGCTAAATCTAAAATGTAACATGTATTCTGTAAAATGTAACATGTATTCTGTAAAATGTAACAGGTATTCTGTAAAATGTAACAGGTATTCCGTAAAATGTAACAGGTATTCTGTAAAATGTAACAGGTATTCCGTAAAATATAACAGGTATTCTGTAAAATGTAGCAGGTATTCTGTAAAATGTAGCAGCTATTCCGTAAAATGTAGCAGGTATTCCGTAAAATATAACAGGTATTCCGTAAAATGTAGCAGGTACTCTGTAAAATGTAGCAGGTATCCCGTAAAATGTAACTGGTATTC
>NW_013711858.1:0-410 GCF_000517525.1 Limulus polyphemus | reverse complement strand
CTTGTGTATTCTTGAACGTGTTTTCCCAAATAATTTTTTTTGAACAGTGAAAGACAAATTCAATTAATTGACATCTAATATAACTATATGGCGGAAATAAGTAGTTATATAAATTTTTTACCTTCAAAGATTTTTTAGAATAATAAAGACTAAATATAAAAAGTTTTCAAAATTTCAGAAAATCTTTATTTTCATAAACAAAAATTAAGTAGTTTTAATTACTGTAATCTCATGAAAATTTATATGGAGAAACCCATGAAATAATACTAATAGTATTTTCAGCCTCTTTACAGGTGTTTCACTACATTTCACGTACATTTCACGCACAACAGTTTAGGATTAACAAAGTAGCTTAATCCTAAATTATTTTACCTGATAACAATGTTTCCTCTGGATTTTCTTGTCTTTTT
>NW_013711857.1:0-410 GCF_000517525.1 Limulus polyphemus | reverse complement strand
ATTGACATTTTTTATTCTAAAAATTTACAGACCTTTAAATTTTCACTCAGAAATTTGTATGACGAATTTCATCTACATATATTTTATTCTGAACGAGTTTCATCTATATATATATATATTCTGGACGAGTTTCATCTATATATGTATTCTGGACGAGTATCATCTATACATATTTTGGACGAGTTTCATCTATATATATATTCTGGACGAGTATCATCTATACATATTTTGGACGAGTTTCATCTATATATATATTCTAGACGAGTTTCATCTATAAATATTCTGGACGAGTTTCATCTATATATATTCTGGACGAGTTTCATCTATATGTATGTATTCTGGACGAGTTTCATCTATATATATAAATTCTGGATGAGTTTCATCTATATGTATTCTGGACGAGTTTCATC
>NW_013711856.1:0-410 GCF_000517525.1 Limulus polyphemus | reverse complement strand
ATAATCTAATATCATATAGTAAAATATTTATATTCCAGTAATCTAATATCATATAGCAAAATATTTATATTCCAGTAATCTAATATCATATAGCAAAATATTTATATTCCAGTAATCTAATATCATATAGTAAAATATTTGTATTCACATAATCTAATATCATATAGTAAAATATTTATGTTCCAGTAATCTAATATCATATAGTAAAATATTTATATTCCAATAGTCTAATATCATATAGCAAAATATTTATATTCAAATAGTCTAATATCATATAGTAAAATATTTATGTTCCAGTAATCTAATATCATATAGTAAAATATTTATGTTCCAGTAATCTAATATCATATAGCAAAATATTTATATTCCAATAGTCTAATATCATATAGCAAAATATTTATATTCAAATA
>NW_013711855.1:0-410 GCF_000517525.1 Limulus polyphemus | reverse complement strand
TAATAACTGAAATACAGTAGTTGAAATGTAATATTTAAATTAATAACTGAAATACAGTAGTTGAAATATGATATTTAAATTAATAACTGAAATACAGTAGTTGAAATATAATATTTAAATTAACTGAAATACAGTAGTTGAAATATAATATTTAAATTAATAACTGAAATACAGTAGTTGAAATATAATATTTAAATTAATAACTGAAATACAGTAGTTGAAATATAATATTTAAATTAATAACTGAAATACAGTAGTTGAAATATAATATTTAAATTAATAACTGAAATACAGTAGTTGAAATGTAATATTTAAATTAATAACTGAAATACAGTAGTTGAAATATAATATTTAAATTAATAACTGAAATACAGTAGTTGAAATATAATATTTAAGTTAATAACTGAAAT
>NW_013711854.1:0-410 GCF_000517525.1 Limulus polyphemus | reverse complement strand
ACCTAGCCGTTTTTGCTGTTTGAATGGCTTCCAAGAGAAACTTGGCCAGTAGTTATGAAAAAAACTGATAACATCTCTCCTTCTCTTTCTAGAATCAACATAAAAATAGTTCTATAACCTGCGCAGAAGTTTCTTTAGTAGGTTTGCCCGGGTTGGAATAAAATATTCATAGCCGTTTTTTCTGTAGGCCTACGAAACAATAATAATATGAAGATCAAATAGATGAATTGTGTCTGACAATGTGAAAATCAACTTTTTTGCTATTATTAATAATTTAGCAGCCTCGGCTGCTGAGACAGGAGGTCTTGAGTGTTGTTTTATGAATAAGTCTGCTTTTTAAGATGGTTTGTGTCCGTATGTTCTATTAGAATTTTTTGGATATTCCTGGACGAATCCTATGAAGCACTATC
>NW_013711853.1:0-410 GCF_000517525.1 Limulus polyphemus | reverse complement strand
GCACGTATGTACAACACACCCAAGAAAAAGAAGGATTAGTCTAATGTCATTAGCACGTATATAACACACCCAAGAAAAAGAAGGATTAGTCTAATGTCATTAGCACGTATGTATAACATACCCTAGAAACGGTAGATTTTGTTCTTTACCTGCCAGGTAAATAATCTTATTTACAAACTATTCTTTGAATGTAACACTTATGTGTCGGGATTTTAAACTCTAAATACTGTTATTTCACTGTTGTTTTTAGTAACTTATTTCTTTGTAGCTCTTATAGAAAGAAGATTACTGAATAATTATATATTCACGCACAGTTGTTTACTTTGCCATGCTCTGGTTTTTTTTTTTCTTGATTATATCTTCCTACAGAGATGTTTACTTTGCTATGCTCTGGTGTGTTTTATATTATA
>NW_013711852.1:0-410 GCF_000517525.1 Limulus polyphemus | reverse complement strand
TTTTTTATATCTAAGTTGAATAGAAAAAAAATCAATATACGATCACTTAAACGTAATTCTATCTTTGTACATGTAAAACATTGACTGTGTGAGGTTCTTATGATGTCTTCTTTGAGTCATGATGTGGATGTTTTTGTTGACAAAAATCCGAATAAGAGTAGTCTGAACAACTAGAATTTCTGAAAACTTAAGGTACATGGGGACTCTGATCACAAAATATCTTGTGGGCAGAATAGGTATTATCTGCTAGAGAAGAACGAAAATAACAACTTTATTGATCACATGTTTATGTTAAAGCTGCATAGGATCATACTGTGTGAAAACATTTGAAAATTCCTATGTTAACAAAAAAAAAAGGTAGAAACATAAAATATGCCTGCATAATACATGCAAATGGTTTACCATGAATT
>NW_013711851.1:0-410 GCF_000517525.1 Limulus polyphemus | reverse complement strand
ACTAGCTAGAAACTATTGTTTCTGTATAAAACTAGCTAGAAACTATTGTTTCTATATAAAACTAGTTAGAAACTATTGTTTCTGTATAAAACTAGCTAGAAACTATTGTTTCTATATAAAACTAGCTAGAAACTATTGTTTCTATATAAAACTAGCTAGAAACTATTGTTTCTGTATAAAACTAGCTAGAAACTATTGTTTCTATATAAAACTAGTTAGAAACTATTGTTTCTGTATAAAACTAGCTAGAAACTATTGTTTCTGTATAAAACTAGCTAGAAACTATTGTTTCTGTACAAAACTAGCTAGAAACTATTGTTTCTGTACAAATCTAGTGTTTCTGTATAAAACTAGCTAGAAACTATTGTTTCTGTACAAAACTAGCTAGAAACTATTGTTTCTGTACAAAA
>NW_013711850.1:0-411 GCF_000517525.1 Limulus polyphemus | reverse complement strand
CATTGTTTATCATGAACATATATTTAATTTATCTTGTTACTATTTTCTGTTCTACTTTACTCACCACCAGATGGATTATTGTGCGGGTGATTTCCTCTCACATTAGAATTTGCTTGTTGATTATGCTGGTCAAAGTGACCACGATGGTGATGCTGTCTTCCATCATCCGCATAATGTGGTTGATCTCCTTGTAATGGCACAAGATGTGTTTGAATCTGGTAGGTTTTTCTCAAAAACGGGTCTCTGTACCTGAGATGAAGCTCCACAAAGTTTAAAACTACCTTTTTTTAATTTTGTAAAACAATGAATCACTTTCAAGTTGGTTGAAACAAGACAACAATAGCTGATTTTTGGTGTTGGACTAATTACTGTTCATTAAAATCATAAATAACATTCAACCTTAAACTGGCA
>NW_013711849.1:0-411 GCF_000517525.1 Limulus polyphemus | reverse complement strand
TGGTTGATTAAACAGTTCGTTATTACCCGGATTACTTTTATAGAAGGTACAGTGTGGTTGATTAAACAGTTTGTTATTACCCCGATTACTTTTATAGAAGGTACAGTGTGGTTGATTAAAAAATTCGTTATTACCCCGATTACTTTTATAGAAGGTACAGTGCGGTTGATTAAACAATTAGTTATTACCCCGATTACTTTTATAGAAGGTACAGTGCGGTTGACTAAACAATTCGTTATTACCCCGATTACTTTTATAGAAGGTACAGTGCCGTTGATTAAACAGTTTGTTATTACCCCGATTACTTTTATAGAAGGTACAGTGCCGTTGATTAAACAATTCGTTATTACCCCGATTACTTTTATAGAAGGTACAGTAGCCGTTTATTAAACAATTCGTTATTACCCCGAT
>NW_013711848.1:0-411 GCF_000517525.1 Limulus polyphemus | reverse complement strand
ACAGCATGCTGCTGTGAGTATTTAGTGTATACACAGCATGCTACTGTGAGTATTTAGTGTATACACAACATACCACTGTGAGTATTTAGTGTATACACAACATGCTACTGTGAGTATTTAGTGTATACGCAACATGCTACTGTGAGTATTTAGTGTATACGCAACATGCTACTGTGAGTATTTAGTGTATACACAACATGCCACTGTGAGTATTTAGTGTATACACAACATGCCACTGTGAGTATTTAGTGTATACACAACATGCTACTGTGAGTATTTAGTGCACTAAATACTCACAGTAGCATGTTGTGTATACACTAAATTGTCACAGTAGCATGTTGTGTATATATACACAGCATGCTACTGTGAGTATTTAGTGTATACACAACATGCTACTGTGAGTATTTAGTG
>NW_013711847.1:0-411 GCF_000517525.1 Limulus polyphemus | reverse complement strand
TGTATTTAAATATAAACATTTGAGATTCCCGAGATGTGTATTTAAATATAAACATTTGAGATTCACGAGATGTGTATTTAAATATAAACATTTGAGATTCCCGAGATGTGTATTTAAATATAAACATTTGAGATTCCCGACTAAGTCGAGAGTTGCCCTAGAGAAATGTGAAATTTTCAAAAATTATTTTAAGATCTTAGCGAAGGCCAATGATGAACAAAGCCTTCGTATGAAAGAGAACTTGCTAGCTCATAGATTGAGGTCTCGAATAAACCAAGTAGGCCTAGCGTAAGTTACTTTTAATGTATAAGGTTTTTGTTCATATGTAATTTCTAGCCGTATTAGGTTAAACGCTGTTAACGTAATTCCTAGCCATGTTAATTTAAACACTGTTAATGTGATTCCTAGCCA
>NW_013711846.1:0-411 GCF_000517525.1 Limulus polyphemus | reverse complement strand
GAATTGTTATCCTTGTTGATTTAAATGATGACTTCATTACTAATGTGTTTTAGTTATTGAGAAATCTATTCTCGCCACTAAAACGTGGATAATTCAGCAACTAATTTCAATGCTAAAGAACTTCGGTTTCTGTAGAGATACCGATCTCGAGGTTACAGCCCAGGTTGCCATGTAAACACTTGGACTGTCATTATATATAAAGAGTATCTTTTCGATTAGATTATCGGGAGTCTCCCGTTTCTAATCAGGTGACTTCGTCTTTACACGTCAGAGAAATCTACTATTCATAAAAGTGTTATACACAATACAAAGAAAACGTTTCTGGACCGATTAATTGTTTCAGTCAGGGGAAGTTAAACAACCAGAAACTATATTTAGATACAACCAGAAACTATATTTAGATACAACCAG
>NW_013711845.1:0-411 GCF_000517525.1 Limulus polyphemus | reverse complement strand
GGTGGGATGTTGGACCACTATTAAGGTATACTTGGTTAATGACAGGTGTAAAGGTTTAGTTAATTCTGGTGGGATGTTGGACCATTATTAAGGTATAGTAGCTTGATGACAGGTGTAAAGGTTTGGTTAGTTCTGGGGTTTGGGATGTTGGACCAGTATTAAGGTATACTAGCTTTATGACAGATGTAAAGGTTTGGTTAATTCTGGTTGGATGTTGGACTACTATATAGGTATACTAAGTTGATGACAGGTGTAAAGGTTTGGTTAATTCTGGTGGGATGTTGGACCAGTATTAAGGTATACTAGCTTTATGACAGATGTAAAGGTTTGGTTAATTCTGGTAGGATGTTGGACCACTATTAAGATATACTAGCTTGATGACAGGTGTAAAGGTTTGGTTAATTCTGGTGG
>NW_013711844.1:0-411 GCF_000517525.1 Limulus polyphemus | reverse complement strand
CCATATGTGTGTGTGGACCACCCTAGTGTACATACATCAACATGAATAAAGTACATAACTGACACCAGTAGGCATATATTAGTGTTACAAATGTTGGTATTATCTCTTCTACGTGAGTGCCAGTTCATTGGCTCTAGCAGTAGTAGTTATTCTACCAGACTTGAACCCAACTGATGTTAAGTTTAGCTGAAAGTCAAATGGCCATGTGGCAAGACAGGTGAAAGTAACCCAGAAAAACTAACCTAACTATAATTAATTTTAGTTCTGTTAAACTTACGGCACATCTTCATCTTGATCAACAGGCTCTACTTCAGCTTGAATGGACTCCATTCCTGTGGAATATGCAGCAAGTCGTTGTTTGTTGATGGATTTACTTCGAGCAAGATTTATTCCAGACCCTTGATTGACAAC
>NW_013711843.1:0-411 GCF_000517525.1 Limulus polyphemus | reverse complement strand
CTTAAAGGAGTAAAATAATTCTAGACACATTTTTACGAAAGCTAAAATTTACTTTGACTAAAAACTACTTAAAGGACTTAAATCTTCTAAAGACATTTTATTTCAGCTATAATTTACTATGACTAAACTTCTTAAAGGACTAAAATATCCTTGAAACATTTTTATCAAAGCTATAATTTACTTTGACTAAACTACTTACAGGAGTAAAATAATCTAAAAACATTTTACGAAAGCTAAAATTTATTTTGACTAAAAACTACTTAAAGGACTAAAATATTCCAGAAAATTTTTTACCAAAGCTATAATTTACTTTGAGTAAAAACTACTTAAAGGACTAGAATATTCTAGAAACATTTTATTTCAGCTATAATTTACTTTGACGAGAAAGTACTTAAAGAACTAAAATATTCT
>NW_013711842.1:0-411 GCF_000517525.1 Limulus polyphemus | reverse complement strand
AATTTAAATGGTTTGTGTTTTCACAAGAGTCACTAATAAGGGAAAGAAAAACACATATATTAAATGAATAAGTTTGCTTTGTCTCTTTAATGTTAGTTTATCTGTATTAATCGGTATAAAAGAAACTCCAAAAGAATTAATTTATAAGACAAGAACAATTAAAAGTCCTCTCAATAGCGAATAGTAAACAAGAACTTTTACATCATTTCAACTTCCCAGTAAGCGGTTTAATACGAAAGTTTGAAATCAAGGCTCCTTTCAAGATTAATTAGCATGAGCTAAACGATTTGTTTTAAATATTTGAAGAAATGTTGTTGATTACTTTCAGCTTTAATTTAACAGAACGTAATTTATGATGCTTGTTTTATTGTAAGCTACCTGTTCTGATTTTAGTTTTATTGATGTATATGG
>NW_013711841.1:0-411 GCF_000517525.1 Limulus polyphemus | reverse complement strand
GGTTCCAGTTTAATAATAATAACTGATGATTACTCCTTCAAGTTCTAGTGAAATGTTCATCTTAAGAGACTGGAAATGACTTATATTTGAGACCATTCTTCCGTGCGAGGCCGCTACTAACAGTAAGTTTGGGCTGCGTTGCAAGAAAATACTCTGATGAAACCGCTTTAAAGCAGTGACCTTATTCCACACTGACGGAATTGTTTATATTAACTTCTGTTTTCTTTGCTTTTGAGCTGAGCCCTTGATTACTGATATTGGAAGAGTGGATTCCCATAAATGAGTCTTATTCCGGAGGAAAGACTCGAAAGGAAAGATCGTACGAAATCTTTTAAAGTTTAAACTGGAAAGGAAAACTAAAATACTCTCCGAGAATGATTTCCTGATTCAAATAGCGAGAAATTAATTGGC
>NW_013711840.1:0-411 GCF_000517525.1 Limulus polyphemus | reverse complement strand
CTATTATCAAGAATAAAACAATCCGATTATAAGAAAATCAACATATTATATAAATTAACTTTAAAAAATGTCTATGAAGCTTTTATTTTATAAAACTTCAAATTAAATTATTTCTGAAAGTTTTCAGTGCTGATTGAAGGATGGAAACCGTTTATAGTGAAAACGACAAACAACTTCAGATAAATGTTTTTATTATTCACGATAATGCTTCATAATATGGATCGCACAAAAACAAAAAACACACACACACACCTTAAAAAGCAAACTTATTCTTGAACGCTTCTGCATCGAGTTCATCAGTGACTTCAAAAACAAGAAATTCTTTACGAACTTTTGAATCATTAAAACACAGAAGTACCAAACTCATCTGCTATTTTTTTGGATAGGTATTTAGTTTCATCAACCAAGATT
>NW_013711839.1:0-411 GCF_000517525.1 Limulus polyphemus | reverse complement strand
TATATTATATATATAAACGGACCTTGTAAAAACAGTAGATATATTATATATAAACGGACCTTGTTTGTAAAAACAGTAGATATATTATATATAAACGGACCTTGTAAAAACAGTAGATATATTATATATAAACAGACCTTGTAAAAACAGTAGATATATTATATATATAAACGGACCTTGTAAAAACAGTAGATATATTATATATAAACGGACTTTGTAAAAACAGTAGATATATTATATATAAACAAACCTTGTAAAAACAGTAGATATATTATATATATAAACGGACCTTGTAAAAACAGTACATATATTATATATAAACGGACCTTGTAAAAACAGTAGATATATTATATATAAACAGACCTTGTAAAAACAGTAGATATATTATATATCAACGGACCTTGTAAAAAA
>NW_013711838.1:0-411 GCF_000517525.1 Limulus polyphemus | reverse complement strand
CAATAAGAAGAATTTCAATAAGAAAAATTGTTTTTAATCAAAGGGGGCTGACTGTCATGCAGTGTCAGCAAAAATGTGTGAGTTTCGATTCAATGGGTGCATCCAGCACAATAGAGCACTCAGGTTCGCTATCCAGCCGCGGAAATCCTTTCCGTTGGATGCCACTATTGTTTGTCATTTTACGAGGCGCAAGAAAAGACCGCAACCTAAGTGGGTACTTTTTGACATTTGTCATTTCTATTAGAAGTGTTAAAGGGGAGATACCCAATTCAATACAAATCAGTGTATTTGACATAGTACAATAAAATTGTGTATGTAAATAATACGGACATAGCAAAATGTATATATATATATACATATATAAACCGAACAACAATAAATATATACTCAAACGCGTTCCCCTCTTTATCC
>NW_013711837.1:0-411 GCF_000517525.1 Limulus polyphemus | reverse complement strand
TTAAGTTTATTGTGTAAAACTAAAAGATTTGTAGTTTTCAACTGTATTTATTTATCATTAACTGATGCCTAATACTTTCAGCCATCATTCTAATTAATAATCTTATTTCTTGCACGTTTGTACAGGCTAGTTTTTTATGGCTTTATTACAGAGTTTGACTGTAAATATATGGAAATTAGCTATCTCTCATTTGTTTGGACTCTTCGTTGCTTTGGAGTTTCTTAATGCTGCCCTAGACTTTGGTCAGGTAGGAGATATCAGATGTTGTGAACGTAAGAAGAAACAGTTTTCATATATGTCTTCAAAATTAATTAACGGTGGAATACAAGCGTTGCTTTAAGTACAAAAACTCTCCTGGTTTTTAAACGATTAAGTGCACACGTTAATGGCACTTATTGAACACCGTATACA
>NW_013711836.1:0-411 GCF_000517525.1 Limulus polyphemus | reverse complement strand
AACTCTAAATGTGACATATGAATATTTCTCTGGAAGTTGTTCATAACTCTTAATGTGACATATGAATATTTCTCTGGAAGTTGTTCATAACTCTAGATATGACATATGACTGTTTTCCTGGAAGTTGTTCATAACTCTAAATGTGACATATGAATGTTTCTCTGGAAGTTGTTCATAACTCTAAATATGACATATGACTGTTTTCCTGGAAGTTGTTCATAACTCTAAATATGACATATGACTGTTTTCCTGGAAGTTGTTCATAACTCTAAATATGACATATGACTGTTTTCCTGGAAGTTGTTCATAACTCTAAATATGACATATGACTGTTTTCCTAGAAGTTCTCCTTAACTATAAATGTGGACAGGTGAATATTTCTCTATAGTAATTAATTGGACGTTTATTTAT
>NW_013711835.1:0-411 GCF_000517525.1 Limulus polyphemus | reverse complement strand
AGCTAGCCACTACATACAGTGTCACGTCCAGTTTAGGGTAACCTGTGCTAGCCACTACATACAGTGTCACGTCCAGTTTAGAGTAACCTGTGCTAGCCACTACATACAGTGTCACGTCCAGTTTAGAGTAACCTGTGCTAGCCACTACATACAGTGTCACATCCAGTTTAGAGTAACCTGAAATAGCCACTATATAAAGTGTCTCGTCCAGTTTTATGATATTCTTTATTTGCGTCTGTTGTTTTGACTTCAGATATTAGACGTCCTTCGTTCGTTGTTATTTATACATATTCCCACTTGAACTGTGTAAACTAATATCCTCCATACTTCTAATGCCCTCCATACTTCTAATGTCCTCCATAAAATAATATCCTCCATACTTCTAATGCCCTCCATAAAATAATGTCCTCC
>NW_013711834.1:0-411 GCF_000517525.1 Limulus polyphemus | reverse complement strand
TGGATTATTTTAAGGCGAGGTAGGCAATCAGTCCAGGGCGATAAAATCAATAAAAGTTATTATTTTCAACAGCATCGATTATCTCTCGTTTCCTTTACATCATTTCCCATGTCTTACTGACTCGGAAACTGTGTTCATAGACACAGACACTATATGATAATCAATTTTCATATAAAAGAAGCCTCTGTTAAACTTAAGAAACTAGGTCTTACTGACTCGGAAACTGTGTTCATAGACACAGACACTATATGATAATCAATTTTCATATAAAAGAAGCCACTGTTAAACTTAAGAAACTAGGTTATACTGACTCGGAAACTGTGTTCATAGACACAGACACTATATGATAATCAATTTTCATATAAAAGAAGCCTCTGTTAAACTTAAGAAACTAGGCTCAAAATGAGTTTG
>NW_013711833.1:0-411 GCF_000517525.1 Limulus polyphemus | reverse complement strand
GGAAGACAAAAGTACTTTTATGTAAACTTATCAACAATAAGGAAGGAAGACAAAAGTACTTTTATGTAAACTTCTGTTTTTCTTCAATTATTTGTTTATCAACATTTTGACACCAGAACCCGAGATCTGGCTAGTTAGTCACTCATAACTTACGTGTAAAATAACTTGTGACCACGGTATTCTTGATCCACGGTTCCACCATGACTTGATTTTAGAATACCTAGGATTGAACCATGACTTGGATTTTAGAATACCTAGGATTGAACCATGAACGAATTTTAGAATATTCAGGATTGAACCATGACACGAATTTTAGAATATTCAGGATTGAACCATGACACGAATTTTAGAATACCTAGGATTGAACCATGACAGAACCTAGGATTGAACCATGACACGAATTTTAGAATA
>NW_013711832.1:0-411 GCF_000517525.1 Limulus polyphemus | reverse complement strand
TTCAGATTAAGCTTGACGTGACGTAATATGCAATCGCCCTTAGAAACCAGTGCTTCGGACTACCGACGCTAGCTCCATGATCAATACATATGCATTTTTGAATTTGCCATTACACTTAATTTCTGAAAATGACTATTGGTTATCCACTTGATAAAGGTGTATCTTTTGCAGATATAAAACTATATATCAATACACCAAAAGTTTAATCAGGCTGATAAAATGCAATAAGCCTATAAAGTATTTTTTTATTACCTGAATTGAATATTTAAAATATAATAATAATATCCTGCCACCAGGTGGAGATGAAACACAAATATGTAACAAATGGAAACTTTCGAGGTTAACATATATTTTATTGCTTAGCCCTAGAATGTCAGTGTTAAGTTTTCAATCATTAACACCGAGTGATAT
>NW_013711831.1:0-411 GCF_000517525.1 Limulus polyphemus | reverse complement strand
GATTCATTCTTTGATCCACGTTGTCACAACAACATATCAGCGACCAGTATAAGTAAGAAGAATCCAAATACTTAACACGAAATTACATTTTCGTCTAAACTATTTGGGAGATTGAACGTTCACTTGGAGCTTAGAGAATACAAATATGTAAACTCCCCCATGGGCAGTGTAAGTCCATCTTACACCTTTCTCTTGTCTTAAGAAGTCCATCTTACACCCTTCACGTGTCTCAGTAAGTCGATCTTACAATCTTCACGTGTCTTATTAAGTCGATGTTACATGCTTCACGTGTCTCATTAAGTCGATGTTACATCCTTCACGTGTCTCAGTAAATCCATCTTACTTCCTTCACGTGCCTCAGTAAGTCCATCTTACTTCCTTTACTTGTCTTATCAAGTCCATCTTACTTCC
>NW_013711830.1:0-411 GCF_000517525.1 Limulus polyphemus | reverse complement strand
AAACTGTAATACTAGGCACACCTAGTATTACAGTCTAAACATACTTCACAATGTAGTACACTACATTGTGAAGTATGTAATACTAGGTGTGCTACATTGTGAAGTATGGTTAACTGTAATATTAGGTGTGCTACATTGTGAAGTATATTTAAACTGTAATACTAGGTGTGCTACATTGTGAAGTATGTTTAAACTGTAATACTAGGTCTGGTACATTGTGAAATATGGTTAACTGTAATATTAGGTGTGCTACATTGTGAAGAACATTTAAACTGTAATACTAGGTGTGCTACATTGTGAAGTAAGTTTAGACTGTAATACAAGGTGTGGTACATTGTGAGGTATGTTTAAACTGTAATACTAGGTGTACTACAGTGTGAAGTATGGTTAACTGTAATATTAGGTGTGCTA
>NW_013711829.1:0-411 GCF_000517525.1 Limulus polyphemus | reverse complement strand
AGGATGCATTATGTTGAAAACACATTCATAACAAGATATTGTCACTGGGAATTTGTGGCTGTGTTTTATCATTAGTTTAATAATATTAAAAGTAGTTAGTCGGTTGATCTCAAAATCCATGTTTTCAATAAATATATTTCATCAGATTTCCCAAGACTTATCTGATACTCAGTATTTTATTCCTGTCTAACTATTAGTTTGGATGAATTCTAAATTTCTTGGTATTAACATCAGTGTAACGTGTTGACAGACGTCATGATCTATAGATTGTTTTATTTTGTTAATGTTACTTACAAATGGATGAAATACTTGTTAAACTATTTGTTTCCTCGAAGTTTGTAAATTCTGTCAATAAATATCACAATTTATTGGAAAAAAGTATCTACAGAGCATGTCCATAACATTTTGGAC
>NW_013711828.1:0-411 GCF_000517525.1 Limulus polyphemus | reverse complement strand
TAACTCCAGCATATGTTTGGTCACCTAAGTAGAACAACAGATTTATAACTCCAGCATATGTTTGATCTGTTGTTCTACTTAGGTGACTTTATAACTCCAGCATATGTTTGATCTGTTGTTCTACTTAGGTGACTTTATAACTCCAGCATATGTTTAATGATGTATGAGAAACACATAGGGCTATGCTGATTGTGTTTTTCTGATAACATATTGTATGTTTATTTGATGATTACTTCTCTCGATTGAGATACATGACTGTGGCTAGTAATTTATTTTCTCAGCCACTGTGTTTCTACAATCATGATATTTTTCTGGTATATTCTAAATATTAAGAGTTGGATATTGGACGTAGTTTTGTTACTTAAAATGTTTAAAGACATTTTCTAGCAAAGTTGCATGCAAGAAAAGTTT
>NW_013711827.1:0-411 GCF_000517525.1 Limulus polyphemus | reverse complement strand
CTCAGATTGCTAAGACTTATATACTAATATATATATATATATGCACTATCAGTTAAGAATTAAACACTATTTTTTCCAAGTTGTTTATAAATTCCACTTAACATCATCGTGAGTGGCAATAACAAAAAATAATCTAAAATAATCAAAATGATATGAACTCAGATGAATAAACGTTAAAAAAATCGTACTGGCAACACATACATTGAGAATATATCAGATAGATTATAAAGTAAATGGGCACGAGTTCAATATTTAGTTTCTATTTCAATACTGGAACTGCTTTCGCAAGATTATTTGATTTGATTTCAACCTTCATCCTGAATGCTGAGCTAGGCTCCCCAGTGGCACAGGGGTATGTTTGCGGATTTACAACGCTAGAAACCGGGTTTCGATACCCGTGGGGGGCAGAAC
>NW_013711826.1:0-411 GCF_000517525.1 Limulus polyphemus | reverse complement strand
GGACTAATGTACGATGTCCAGTACAATTGTATGACAAGTTATACCGGTGGACTTACATGTAGTAATGATGTACTGTT
Organism: Limulus polyphemus; assembly: GCF_000517525.1. Taxonomy (NCBI): domain Eukaryota; kingdom Metazoa; phylum Arthropoda; class Merostomata; order Xiphosura; family Limulidae; genus Limulus; species Limulus polyphemus. The sequence continues at coordinate 334 of NW_013711826.1, read as the reverse complement.
TAAGCTGGACTAATGTACGATGTCCAGTACAATTGTAAGACAAGTTATACCAGTTGACTATCAGATAGTAGCTTAAACAGTACATCATTGGACTAATGTACGATGTCCAATACAATTGTAAGACAAGTTATACCAGTTGGCTATCAGGTAGTAATGATGTACTGCTTAAGTTGGATTAATGTGCGATATTCAGTACAATTGTAAGACAAGTTATATTGGTTGACTTACAGAAAACATTGATGTGCTGCTTAAGTTGGACTAATGTGCGATGTCCAGTGTAGGAATTGAATAAGGACATTATTTCTTTTATGCCTCAAGTTACGTTTCACAGGCA
>NW_013711825.1:0-411 GCF_000517525.1 Limulus polyphemus | reverse complement strand
ATTTTACTGTTATTGTTTTTATTTTTTCTTCAGTTCTTTTGTAAACAAAGTAGAACTTGAAAAATAAAATTATTCAAACAAAATCCCAACATCAAAAAGGCAATGACGTCTTCTTATAAAATAAACCCAGCTTTCGGATTGTTTTTACTCTAGGTTAGCGAAAGTTTTATTCATTCATCTCTTCACGGGACATAATATTTTTCGTCAATGTTATAATGTCTCAATTTTAAGTTTTCCAACAAATTAAGCACTATCCGATATTTATCTATTAATTTTTCTTGAAAAAAGCTCTTTCTTCATTTTCCAAAAAAAATCATATTTTCACCAAAAACCTAAGACTATAGCCCATGGTTTTTCGCAAATTTGGAAAAAAATTATTTTTCCTCACATTTCGACACAAAGTTGCCTTTG
>NW_013711824.1:0-411 GCF_000517525.1 Limulus polyphemus | reverse complement strand
CACACAAGACACAGAAAACCTTTGATAAGTCTATCGATGCGTAGAGATGAGTTTACAAGTCCAAGGGAAAGGGGAGGGAGCTCTAATGAAAAAAAGATTTAAACTTCAGTGTTGTCGTTCAGGATGTCACGGAATCATGATTAAGAATAAAATGAAGAGTAACTTCATCCATTTCTCATTCAGTACACGTTTCTGAAAAGGAATTAATCTACACTACTTGTCCGTCTATGTAAAGTTAACTTCACTACTTGTCCGTCTATGTAAAGTTAACTTCACTACTTGTCCGTCTATGTAAAGTTAACTTTACTACTTGTCCGTCTATGTAAAGTTAACTTCACTACTTGTCCGTCTATGTAAAGTTAACTTCACTACTTGTCCGTCTATGTAAAGTTAACTTCACTACTTGTCCGT
>NW_013711823.1:0-411 GCF_000517525.1 Limulus polyphemus | reverse complement strand
AATTTTTTTAGACTTAAATATTGACATAATAACGGCATACATTCTATCAAAATTTTCAGAAAACCGCTTTATAGTGACACCATCATAAACGCTTCTTCAAGACATCCAATGTCTCGCAAGTTAGCCATTTTCCAAGGTTTGTTACATTGGCTTATCTCTGTACCTTTGTCATCTGAGGAATATCAAATTGAATTAAAAACAATGAAATTGAAAAAAAATAATAATTCCGTCATTAATGGTTATACAACTAAGTTAATTGGCACATTGTTGTCTAAAACATTTAAGGCTAAAAAAGGCTTAAAATCAATTATACCCACATACTGGGATAGAAAGAAATGGTGTAAGATAAATTACGTTGAAAAAAATAAAAAATCTCCTAAAAAAAAAAAATAATATATATATATATATAAC
>NW_013711822.1:0-411 GCF_000517525.1 Limulus polyphemus | reverse complement strand
AGAGAGAGAGAGAGAGAAGAAAAAAAAGGTTTAATGAAATCATTGATACGGCAGGTTATCTTGTCGAAAAAAGCTATAAATTATATATTTTATCATTTCCTGTTTAGTCTATTTTAATTTAGTTTTTGATGAAATAACGTCACGCAAATACTCTATGGTGTATTAAACGTTAAAACGTCTGCATTACTCAGAATTACTCAAGCAAGTAAGAATGCTTTAACATTCTAACAAAAACTGCTTTTTTCAGTATAAAATCTCACATTATGATCAGACGCACTGGTTAATCTTTCAGTGACATAAAAACAAAAAAAAGCCCAAGCCTTTTCGTGTACTGTATCGCATTAACACTTTAATTATAATGTTTCAATCTCTCGTGTGTGTGTGTGTGTGTGTGTGTGTGTGTGTGTGTGT
>NW_013711821.1:0-411 GCF_000517525.1 Limulus polyphemus | reverse complement strand
AGATAGATATAAACTTACACACAGATTGTATATATATATATTTATAAAACTGAGTTTCGACACTTGGTTTATAAACTGCTATATGCTATATAAAGTTGAAACGATACTTAGCATTTTCTGTTTCGTCGGCTGTTTGGTGTATAAGAAATTGATTAAACCTCCACGTGATTCTTTTTCGGGCCTATTTATGCACAAGTGTGCAATGTCACGTGATTTTTGTACACTGTCATCAAGTAATGATGGTATGGTCTGTGTGGGTTATTAGACAAGTTGCTTCTGAAAAATACACACCAATATTTTCATATAATGAATGCAGTAGCGACTTCCCGCAGTAAAAAAAATAAAGGAAATTTCAAAGATTTTATGGTTACCCTGAAGTCTTACTGTATTAGAACTATAAACTAGAAGGGA
>NW_013711820.1:0-411 GCF_000517525.1 Limulus polyphemus | reverse complement strand
CTTTATAATGTAAAGACATAGTATACTTTAGGATCAAAATGTGAGTAAAATGACTTTGTAATGTAAAGACATAGTATACTTTAGGATCAAAATGTGAGTAAAATGGCTTTATAATGTAAAGACATAGTATACTTTAGGTATCAAATGTGAGTAAATGGCTTTATAATGTAAAGACATAGTATACTTTAGGATCAAAATGTGAGTAAAATGGCTTTATAATGTAAATACATAGTATACTTTAGGATCAAAATGTGAGTAAAATGGCTTTGTAATGTAAATACATGGTATACTTTAGGATCAAAATGTGAGTAAAATGACTTATAATAAAAGACATAGTATTCACATTTTGATCCTAAAGTGTAAAATGACTTTGTAATGTAAATACATGGTATACTTTAGGATCAAAATGTG
>NW_013711819.1:0-411 GCF_000517525.1 Limulus polyphemus | reverse complement strand
CTCTATTAACAAGCTTCGCGTAAACAGATATCTATGTTCAACTTTAAATCGCCCTACTTCTATAACTACGACAGAATAAAATAGATAAATAAAACAGTTTACATCAGTAATAGGGGCGATAAGAAAACTTATCTTATAAAGTTGACATCCTAGCCTTTATAATATTAAATTATATTAACAGTATAACGCAATTTCAGGTGTCTAAAAGTATAAATAAATAACTTTTTTTTTCTAACATGCGGAGATTTAATCCCATTGTACAAGGATAATATTTAAAAAATAACACTTAGATTAACTTCTTCTGTCATCTATGGTGCTCAGTGTGATGACACCATTATTACTGTACGAATCACGTCACCTTTGTTATCTAGAACATATATGTTAACTAGAATACACCTGGAATTATTGATC
>NW_013711818.1:0-411 GCF_000517525.1 Limulus polyphemus | reverse complement strand
CTTTCTTTTCAATTTATCCAGACTGAGCCACAGCAACGCGTGGCCGGGTACAGCTAGTTATAACTAATAAAAATAGGCTTGTAAAAAGCACTCACATCTTACAATTGTTTGGCGTAGAGCAGAATTTTGACTTTTGTTTTAAGAGTTTTAGTATTATTATGTGCTGTTCAGTTAAAATGGTCCAGGTAAAACCACGCTACAGTCTGATTCATATTCATAAACAGTTTCAATGCAGTGGTTAAAGGTATAAATCGACAAAAATTACAAATTCACTGTTTACAACCACGCTTAACATGCTACCAGAGGCACGATACTCACGTAATTGTGTATGAAAAAAAATTCTCTGAAATAAAATGTACCAGAGATGACGTGTCTTTAGATTTATCATTACAAAACATAAAAAACGATTTT
>NW_013711817.1:0-411 GCF_000517525.1 Limulus polyphemus | reverse complement strand
TGAGATGATTGAATAGTAACTTACTTTAGTTAACCAGTATTGTTGAACAAAGCTAACGTGAGATGATCAAGTAGAAGTTACATTAATTACAGCAGTGTTGTTGAACAAAGTTAACCTGAGATGACTGAATAGTAAGTTATTTTAGTTACAGCAGTATTGTTGAACAAATCTAACGTGTGATGATTGAATAGTAACTTACTTTAGTTAACCAGTATTGTTGAACAAAGCTAACGTGAGATGATCAAGTAGAAGTTACATTAATTACAGCAGTGTTGTTGAACAAAGTTAACCTGAGATGACTGAATAATAAGTAATTTGAGTTAAAGCAGCATTGTTGAACAAAGCTAACGTGAGATGATTGAATAGTAAGTTACTTTAGTTACAGCAGTATTGTTGAACAAAGCTAACGTG
>NW_013711816.1:0-411 GCF_000517525.1 Limulus polyphemus | reverse complement strand
AAAGTCATAGATACAAAAAAAATTTTTTTGTTTACTATTTTTACACTTTGTACTTGGCATTTAGGAGGGCATGGGTTAAAATTGAATTTTGCAAGAGCCTTTAAGCATTACTAATCATACCTTACTACCTTTTAATATTTTTCTTGAAACCAATTGCAGAATTAATAAGATTCATATCCCAAATTTTAGAAATACTAACTTCTAAAAACTAAAGCATATTTTTGAAGGAGAAAATAAAAGAGCCTAATCTTAATGGGAAGAATGTTGACTTAGATGATAATCAAGGTAACTGTACTCCTAACAAATGTGTAGATTTTCAAACCATAAACCTTTTCCTCAAACTAATGAAGATATTAAAGGTTTGATAAATGAAAAATGCCTATATATATATATATATATAGTAGTATATAT
>NW_013711815.1:0-411 GCF_000517525.1 Limulus polyphemus | reverse complement strand
CACCAGGGTTTACTCCGCTTGCACGGACACACCAGGGTTTACTTCGCTTGCACAGACTCACCAGGGTTTACTTCGCTTGCACAGACTCACCACGGTTTACTTCGCTTGCACAGACTCACCACGGTTTACTTCGCTTGCACAGACTCACCACGGTTTACTTCGCTTGCACAGACTCACCATGGTTTATACCAGATATTTTTCAATAGGGACAGAAAAGTCAATCATATCCTTACCATTAATGGGTAAGTGTTAAAATAATATATTTTTCGTTACTAGGTTTTCTCCTAACTTTTGCCTGACAACTCTTCCCAAGTGGTACACAACGAGTCTGACAACTCTTTCCAAGTGGTACACAACGAGCCTGACAACTCTTCCCAAGTGGTTCACAACGAGCCTGACAACTCTTTCCAA
>NW_013711814.1:0-411 GCF_000517525.1 Limulus polyphemus | reverse complement strand
GTAACCATGTTCAAGAAGATGAATATATCAACATTACAACAGGTGTAACCATATTCAAGAAGATGAATATATTAGCAATACAGCAGATGTAACCATATTCAAGAAGATGAATATATTAGCAATACAGCAGGTGTAACCATGTTCAAGAAGATGAATATATTAGCAATACAGCAGGTGTAACCATGTGCAAAAAGATGAATATATTAGCAATGCAGCAGGTGTAACCATGTGCAAGATGAATATATTAACATTACAACAGGTGTAACCATGTGCAAGAAGATGAATATATTAGCAATACAGCAGGTGTAACCATGTACAAGATGAATATATTAGCAATACAGCAGGTGTAACCATGTGCAAGATGAATATATTAGCATTACAACAGGTGTAACCATGTGCAAGAAGATGAAT
>NW_013711813.1:0-411 GCF_000517525.1 Limulus polyphemus | reverse complement strand
CTTTGAGAGAAGTTTGTTTGTCCTTTTAGCTCATCCTAGAATTTTGCATTTGGACCTGTCAAATATGATTTAATCACCTAGGTATGATTTGGTATTTATCAAGAAGTTTTTTTTTTAATGCATAATTTGAAAGCTCCAGTGATGGCTAAATATAAATCAATCAGTGGAGGTGGCCACTATGGGTACTAATGGGATTTCTCCAGCTTCCTCTTTCATTAGATGGGATACAATCCATCTGTGTATTTTCAATCATTACTAGTATACTTAAGACAAAAATAGAAATACTATTTACATTCACATCTGGTAAAACATTAATTCTACACTTGCATTTTGTTTTCAAATCCTATCAATCATTTGAGGAATTTTTTTTTCACACATTATTTATGCATACTTTCAAGATACACATTTATA
>NW_013711812.1:0-411 GCF_000517525.1 Limulus polyphemus | reverse complement strand
TCAGTCGTGACATTTGCTCACAAGGGCTGTTAGGGGCGGAGAAGATTGGTCTTAAAGGTACTTCTTCCGTATGAACTTTAAACAACTTATACTATTTAGGACATTGTAAATGTCTAGGCGTAAGTATGTGTAATTTGTCATCTGCTTGTCTTTTAATGTTAGATGTTAATGAAGTTTTTGAAGTTGCCTCTACATTTTCTGGTTGGATCACTATTACAAAGTTCAAAATAAGGTATATCCAAAAGCAAATTATTGGCTTTATGAATGTAATCTTCTTTTTCTAAAATAGCGAAACCCTTCCCTTTATCTGTTGCTTTGATTATGAAAACTGTTAATTTTAAGTTTATCTAAAGCATTTTTCTCTTCTCTAATGAGATTAGATGACAAAGGTTTCCCAAGCCGAGACAAATA
>NW_013711811.1:0-411 GCF_000517525.1 Limulus polyphemus | reverse complement strand
TTATAATGGAGTGTATTTTAACATATTATCCTGTGTTGCTGACTTAACATTAAACTTTGTTTCAGGGGTACAAAGTGGTTCTGATCCTGGTTCTAGATGTACTCAAGAAGAGTTAGTACACTGCATGGTGATTTTACAGGGGGTGACTCAAAGTGATAACCTGGCTTTACCTTCAACTAGGAAAGAAATTCTTCTTGTCTGTGAGTAAGTAAACTGTCCCAAGAGTATTACAGCTGCTTTGGAGTATTTATAAAAACTGGTTGAGGCCAAAGTCAGTTTATTTTGATTTGGTGAAAGTTAGTTTGATTCCTACATGATGGTAGATACAACTTAGTTTGACTCCTACAATATGGTAGATAGAACTTAGTTTTTGACTCCTACAAGGTGATAGATAGAACTTAGTTTGACTCC
>NW_013711810.1:0-411 GCF_000517525.1 Limulus polyphemus | reverse complement strand
TGTTGAATGAGCAAAGAAATTATAAATGGCTTCAATTGTACCAAAAAATGTAATAACTGTTGTTTCCTGACTTGCAGCATGAACAGTGTTAATAAAATAAAATGAATGCACGTGGTTCTGCTTCTTTCCCTAAAGGTTCCATAAAGAGATAAATGTACCTGCTATGACTTGTTTCTCTAATGGTTACTGGAAAAGATGAATGCATGTGGTAAGGCTTGTTTCCTAGATGGTTACTTAAAGAGATGCATGCACGTGGTTAGGCTTCTTTTCTTGATGGTTCCTCGAAGAGATGCATGCACGTGGTAGGGATTCTTTCCTTAATGGTTCCATGAAGAAATGAATGCACGTGGTAAGGCTTCTTTACTTATTGGTTACGTCCAGAAATGAATGCACGTGATTAGGCTTGCTTCC
>NW_013711809.1:0-411 GCF_000517525.1 Limulus polyphemus | reverse complement strand
GGGAGGGATTTAAAAAGTCAGGCATGCTCTCAGCTGTTAACTTGAGCTTAGACTGGGGAGGGGTTTAGGAAGTCAGGCATGTTCTCAGCTGTTAACTTGAGCTTAGACTGGGGAGGGATTTAAAAAGCCAGGCATGCTCTCAGCTGTCAACTTGAGCTTAGACTGGGGAGGGGTTTAGGAAGTCAGGCATGTTCTCAGCTGTTAACTTGAGCTTAAACTGGGGAGGGATTTAAAAAGTCAGGTATGCATCCAGCCATCAGCTTGAGCTTAGATTGAGGAGGGGTTTAGGAAGTCAAGCATGCTCCAAACAATTAATCTGGGGGAAGGGATTATAAATTGTGTATTTTCAAAGCAAAAGACCCAAGACATCAATGATCCTACAAACCACAGGATCAATGTCATTCCACGGCG
>NW_013711808.1:0-411 GCF_000517525.1 Limulus polyphemus | reverse complement strand
AATTACTAGAACAGATATAACATTCTAATGTAGCTCCATATATTATATCAAGTACCACAACATATAAAACATTGTAATGTATGTCCATGAACTATATAAATCACTACATCACATATACAATTATAATGTATGTCCGTGTATTATGTCAATTACTAGAACACATATAACATTCTAATGTATGCCCATGTATTATATCAATTAATACATCACATATAACATTATATTGTATTTCCATGTATAATATCACTTACTATATCACATGTAACATTATAATGTACATGATTTACATCAATTACTTCATCACATATAACATTCTAATGTATGAGATGTATTATACCAATCACTACAATACATGTAACATTCTAATATGTGTCCATCTATTATATCAATTACTACAACACATATAACATT
>NW_013711807.1:0-411 GCF_000517525.1 Limulus polyphemus | reverse complement strand
TACTATATGTACTGTTGATGGACCATTTTATTAATAGTATTATCAATAAAATGGTCCATCAACAGTACATATTATTAATAAAATGGTCCATCAACAGTACATTACTATATGTACTGTTGATGGACCATTTTATTGATAGTTCTATATGTACTGTTGATGGACCATTTTATCGATAGTACTATGGTGATGTTGATGGACCACTTTATTAATACTACTATATGTACTGTTGATGGACCATTTTATTGATAGTATTATATGTACTGTTGATGGACCATTTTATTGATAGTATTATATGTACTGTTGATGGACCATTTTATTGATATGTACTGTTGATGGACTATTTTATTGATAGTATTATATGTACTGTTGATGGACCATTTTGTTGATAGTACTATGTGTGTACTGTTGATG
>NW_013711806.1:0-411 GCF_000517525.1 Limulus polyphemus | reverse complement strand
GGTTTAATTAGTAATTATGATCTTGAACAAAGGGTGGCATGGAATTTTGAAACACTTAAACTGAGGAAGAAGCAAGCACATGGTTTTATGGCCTTTTGTTAATTACTATTGAAAATCTCTCCTGCTGAAAAGGGTGTAGCAAAAGTATCATGTTGAGATACTTTTTTTATATTCTGTATAATACTTCTAGAAATAATGCTCAAATAATGGTGATATCTTTTCTCTTCCAATCTTATTCATCACATAATTTACTAGTTTTCAAAGCAATTGAATTTGAAGAAAAAGTTCACCTTTCTTACATATTGGTCAACACTCTTAAAAGAAACCTTTCAGTTAGAGGAAGAATCTCTCATGGTTGTATTCAAAAATGAAGAATTGTATTAATATTTATTTCTTTTAGTTACCCTTATT
>NW_013711805.1:0-411 GCF_000517525.1 Limulus polyphemus | reverse complement strand
CTAGAATTACACGAAGTGTTAACAAACTTGTAGAAAATATACAGTTAACCACGGTTACCTAGAATTACACCAAGTGGTAACAAACTTGTAGAAAATATACAGTTAACCACGGCTACCTAGAATTACACGAAGTGTTAACAAACTTGTAGAAAATATACAGTTAACCACCACGGTTAACTAGAATTACACGAAGTGTTAACAAACTTGTAGAAAATATACAGTTAACCACGGTTACCCAGAATTACGCCAAGTATTAACAAACTTGTAGAAAATATACAGTTAACCACGGCTACCTAGAATTACACGAAGTGTTAACAAACTTGTAGAAAATATACAGTTAACCACGGCTACCTAGAACTACACGAAGTGTTAACAAACTTGTAGAAAATATACAGTTAACCACGGTTACCT
>NW_013711804.1:0-411 GCF_000517525.1 Limulus polyphemus | reverse complement strand
CTAATAAGTATCGTATTGCTAAGCGATTACTAGTGAATTTGAGTCAGGTTATTAAAGATTCCTCCTTGTGTCTGACAGGTTTCCCATTACTAATAAGGTGTCGTATTGCTAAGTGATTACTAGTGAATTTGAGTCAGGTTATTAAAGATTCCTCCTTGTGTCTGGCATGTTTCCCATCACTAATAAAGTATCGTACTGCTAAGTGATTACTAGTGAATTTGAGTCAGGATATTAAAGATTCCTCCTTGTGTTTCTCATTAGTAACTCTTAACTGTGACACTAGATGGAGTAAGTGCTTTTATTTTTTTTACTGTTACACATGTAGAAAGTTGTTGAACTGACCAAGAAGCATGATATAGATTAGAAACCAATAGACAAAGATGAGGATTTAAGGTTTGGGGGATCGTTAGG
>NW_013711803.1:0-411 GCF_000517525.1 Limulus polyphemus | reverse complement strand
TTACCGTTCTGATCAAAGTTAATTGTTACAAGTATAAAAATGTTACCGTTCTGATCAAAGTTAATTGTTACAAGTATAAAAATGTTACCGTTCGGATCAAAGTTAACTGTTACAAGTATTAAACATGTTACCGTTCGGATCAAAGTTAACTGTTACAAGTATAAAAATGTTACCGTTTTGATCAAAGTAAACTGTTACAAGTATTAAAATGTTACCGTTCTGATCTAAGTAAACTGTTACAAGTATTAAAAATGTTACCGTTCGGATCAAAGTAAACTGTTACAAGTATAAAAATCTTAGGTTTGCTTTGGTTTAAATAGTTCATCACTATTAACGTGCAACTAAGACCTATAGAATTTCACACCTATAGTTGATGGCCACGTACGACCTTTCCGTCTCTCCATTCTTTCG
>NW_013711802.1:0-411 GCF_000517525.1 Limulus polyphemus | reverse complement strand
GTAAGTCCGCAGACATGCGCTGATGGATTGAACAGAGAACAACGATTGTCGTTTACGTGTCTAAAATAATTAAGTCAAGGTTAAAGACTTTACTGTCAACACATTAATTAGTGAAGTTTCGTAGCGAAGAAAAATTTTGATGTTAGGTTGAGCATGAATTAATTATATCGAATTCGATTGATTTTTTGTACATTTCAGTTCCTACAGCGGTTCAGTGAGAAGTGAATGGAATTACTTTTCTGTTTATGTGTGTTTAAAGCAGTGTCTTTAGTGCTAATTAATTAAGTAGTGCTCTAGTGTTCATGTGTAAAAAAAGCGAAAAATGAATTAATGAATGGCTGTCAGAGTAACGTTAAACTTATGTGCATAGAAAGTGGTGTGTTTGTGACTGGTAAATAGAGTAACGAAAAA
>NW_013711801.1:0-411 GCF_000517525.1 Limulus polyphemus | reverse complement strand
TTGATAAGTAGAAATACACTACTTGGAGAGGCAGTACCTATGAAATTGTTAACTTAACTTAGTCATAAAATTACCATGAAGACAGCATGTTGACATAACTACATTTTTCGTAGTTCTCTAATATTAATGGTAAATATTTAAATTGTTTTTGTATTTTTTTGTGACCTTCATATTTTAAACATATTGTATAATTGACCACATGCACCCTTTGGCTTTACTGTTATGTAAAAATACAATGACAAGGGGTTTTTGGTAGAGAATTTAAAATCAATCCAGATATTTAGATCAACATTATAGGGATATATATATAAGAAAAGTTCTCTGATATTAGTTGTAATGTATGTGTTTGCTATCTTTTTCACATCATCACACTTGTACAGTTGTGACTGGTGCAGTTCAGATAGCAAAAGG
>NW_013711800.1:0-411 GCF_000517525.1 Limulus polyphemus | reverse complement strand
AAGGTAACTGTAGCCAAGTATTACACTACTCTTAGTAAGGTAACTGTAGCCAAATATTACACTACTCATAGTAAGGTAACTGTAGCCAAGTATTACATTACTCATAGTAAGGTAACTGTAGCCCTTACACTACTTATAGTAAGGTAACTGTAGCCAAGTATTACACTACTTATAGTGAGGTAACTTTAGCCAAGTATTACACTGCTCATAGTGAGGTAACTGTAGCCAAGTATTACACTACTCATAGTAAGGTAACTGTAGCCAAGTATTACACTGCTCATAGTAAGGTAACTGTAGCCAAGTATTACACTACTCATAGTAAGGTAACTGTAGCCATGTATTACATCACTCATAGTGAGGTAACTGTAGCCAAGTATTACACTACTCATAGTGAGGTAACTGTAGCCAAGT
>NW_013711799.1:0-411 GCF_000517525.1 Limulus polyphemus | reverse complement strand
AAAACGTCTCTAGTCTGGCATTCTCTTTAGGTACTAAATAATCACTATATGTTTATGGAAAGAATTGTAAATACCAATAAAGTCGAACACCTTATGACACACACACACATGTTGAGGTTGAATTGTGAAGGATTGCCATTAGATTAATGTTTCATGGGCACAAACAGAATAAAATAGTGGTATAATTGGCTAATAAAATTGATATATTAAAATTAATTATAAATTAAGGGAAAGGTGAATGCATTTCTAATCCTGCTTTTTACGACCTTTGTGGGTAGTATATACGAGTGAATACCTTTCGGAGAATTTTCGTGTGGGTAAGTATCTTTGAGAGAATACTTTGGGAGAATTTTCCAGTTACGCTTAACCTTACCGAAATATTTAATTTCGGAGCAAAACAACTATCTGCTG
>NW_013711798.1:0-411 GCF_000517525.1 Limulus polyphemus | reverse complement strand
ATAGACACTTTAGACGTAAAGCACATAAATCCCTCTGTATAAATTTTGGTAAATATATATAATGAAAGAAAAACTAATAAATGACATAGCTGTATATTATGTAATATGCTCACATTTGTTTACCTGAAAGTCAAGTTTCACACAAGCATGTTTAATAATAATACCAAGGCCTAATGACAATGTAGTAGCCTACTTTGTTGAAAGAAATTTGTAATAACATAAATATTGTTAAAACTATTGTAAATAGTATTTATTTCACTATATACTTTTTAATAAAAGTTACTTCTGAAGTCCTTTTTTTTTAAATAATGAACAATATTTCAAACATTAACCCCTCTGATTTCTAAGGTCAACCTGAGTCAAAGTCCACCATAAGATACAATTAATTTCAAATGACTAATGAAGTTTTTA
>NW_013711797.1:0-411 GCF_000517525.1 Limulus polyphemus | reverse complement strand
AAGGTTAAGTTTGTAACATCAGAATTTCATATGAAGGTTAAATTTCATTACCTTTACATCTTGGGCCACGACAAAGAGACTTCGGTGATGTTCTGGTGACATCTGAAAAGCTTTTTGTGCATATTCGTATAGATCAGTAGTGTATGCAACGTAACCAGCACTGCTCGCTCCAATCTTGTGTTTTATTGTATACAAAACCTCTACGTACAGTCGTTCCCACTAGAAGCGAAAAAACAAATATCGTAAACATAAAAGTTTCGCAGAGATGTTCTGGTTAGAGCAGAAGACAAAAATAATAATGACAACAAAAGGTCTGTGACGATTGTTCCTTTTCGATGAGAAGGTAAGAATAATACAAATAATAACGGGTCTGTGACGGTTGTTCCTTGTCGAGAAGAAGAGGGAAAATAA
>NW_013711796.1:0-411 GCF_000517525.1 Limulus polyphemus | reverse complement strand
ACGTATTATTATCAAATTGAAAAAAAAAAAGGTTTCTTGTTAGATGTATGGTGAAGCAGATCATAAGATATCATAACAAATGTAAAACAAATTGCATATTTAACGTTCTGGATATGGAAAGTCTCAGATTCGTAAATTATGAAAAGAAAGAGATGTAAAACAAAAAATGTAAAAATATTTGTAATATGAAAAATACAGAAAACGTATAAATATTTGTAATATGAAAAGTTCAGAAAACATTTCAAGCAATGAAGGCAATATTGGTAAACTGCCAAGAGGAGCAAGTACAGGATCAATCATCAACAGCCAGATGTTGAAACACATGTGAAGGGTTTTCTAAATGATGTATTAGAAGGTATAGAAAATGCGGAAATAAAATAACTTGTTGAACAAAACAGATGTGGGATAATT
>NW_013711795.1:0-411 GCF_000517525.1 Limulus polyphemus | reverse complement strand
ACATATGTGCGTGATTTCTTCTTGACATGTCTGACTTGGCTTGTATTTCGGTACAACACCTTTTCATGTGTGCGTGATTTCTTCTTGACATGTCTGACTTGGCTTGTATATCGGTACGAACTCCTTTACATATGTGCGTGATTTCTTTTTGACATGTCTGACTTGGCTTGTATTTCGCTACGAACTCCTTTACATATGTGTGTGATTTCTTCTTGACATGTCTGACTTGGTTTGTATTTCGGTACGAACTCCTTTACAATTTTGCGTGATTTCTTCTTTTTCTGTTAAACTACAGTCTTTTATATTCGTTTCTCAAATATCACGCCAAACACATTTGTTTTCCTTAGATCGGATTACGACGTCTCATAACCACAGGGGTTCCATAGTTTCCACAATAGCTAAACAAGAAAG
>NW_013711794.1:0-411 GCF_000517525.1 Limulus polyphemus | reverse complement strand
GTTTCTTGCAAGCTGCAACTCTTTTTTTTCTTCTTCTCTTTTTTCTGTCACCATGAACATCTGTGACCAGACAGATGTCCCACAAAATTGAAACCGGTTATTTACAAAAGGTAATGAACATGTAGCAAATTTTATGGAATACGAGATTCTCAACACTCTTATATAGAATTTACTTATGCGGTTGAAAACAGAGAAAATGGCTTATTTTCTTGATGTCCAGGTTAACCAACTAAATAACCAATTTACAATGTCTGTCTGCCTTTAGAAACTATAACAATTAACGTCCTGAGAAACAAAACTGCACCTTTAAGTGTAAGAAACCCTTACTGTTTCAAAATTTGAAATAATTTTTATCTCTCCTTTCTTAGATAAATAAAGCATACTTACAAACAATTTAAATTCAGAAATTCA
>NW_013711793.1:0-411 GCF_000517525.1 Limulus polyphemus | reverse complement strand
GTTTCAGTCTATCTGTTTCTCCTAGAGGAGTAATTGTTTTCAAACTTCTTACAGTGTTTCAATCTATCTGTTTCTCCTAGAGGAGTAATTGTTTTTAAATTTTTTACAGTGTTTCAGTCTATCTGTTTCTTCTAGAGGAGTAGTTGTTTTCAAACCTTTTTACAGTGTTTCAATTCAGCTGTTTCTCCTAGAGGAGAAATTGTTTTCAAACTTTTTACAGTGTTTCAGTCTATCTGTTTCTCCTAGAGGAGTAGTTGTTTTCAAACTTCTTACAATGTTTCAGTCTCTATGTTTCTCCTAGAAAAAAATTGTTTTAAAACTTTTTACAGTGTTTCAATTCAGCTGTTTCTTCTAGAGGAGTAGTTGTTTTCAAACTTCTTATGTTTCAGTCTATCTGTTTCTCCTAGAGGA
>NW_013711792.1:0-411 GCF_000517525.1 Limulus polyphemus | reverse complement strand
ATCAAATATTTATCTTTCATACCAGCCACCCGTTTGTCAACAGGTATCAAATATTTATCTTTCATACCAGCCACCCGTTTGTCAACAGCTACCAAATATTTATCTTTCATACCAGCCACCCGTTTGTCAACAGGTATCAAATATTTATCTTTCATACCAGCCACCCGTTTGTCAACAGCTACCAAATATTTATCTTTCATACCAGCCACCCGTTTGTCAACAGCTACCAAATATTTATCTTTCATACCAGCCACCCGTTTGTCAACAGCTACCAAATATTTATCTTTCATACCAGCCACCCGTTTGTCAACAGCTACCAAATATTTATCTTTCATACCAGCCACCCGTTTGTCAACAGCTACCAAATAGCTATCTTTCATACCAGCCACCCGTTTGTCAACAGCTACCAAA
>NW_013711791.1:0-411 GCF_000517525.1 Limulus polyphemus | reverse complement strand
TCGTCAGTGAGGTATCCTTGCTGTTAACAGGATGTTTAATTATAATATTAACTTTTTCTGGTGTATTTACTCAACTGATGATACTACATACCCTAATCATCATGGGTTTAGTTTTCTGGTGTATTGGGGTTTAGTTTTCTGGTGTATTAATTATAATATTAACTAAACATCCTGTTAACAGCAAGGACAGCAAGGATACTCAACTGATGATACTACACACCCTAATCATCATGTTTTCTGGTGTATTCTAAACCTATGATGATTAGGGTGTGTGAAGGGTACTCAACTGATGATGGCTGTTAACAGGATGTTTAGTTAATATTATAAATTAATACACCAGAAAACTAAACCCATGATGATTAGGGTGTTTTGAATCATCAGTAGGGTATCCTTGCTGTCAATAGGATGTTT
>NW_013711790.1:0-411 GCF_000517525.1 Limulus polyphemus | reverse complement strand
TGAACGTTTACCTCTAGTTAAATTATTGTTATCACGTATACAGTAGTGAATAAAATACAGTGAACGTTTACCTCTAGTTAAATGATTGTTATCACGTATACAGTAGTAAATAAACTAGACTGAAAGTTTATTTGTAATAAAATTATTGTTATCACGTATACAGTAGTGAATAAGCTAGACTGAAAGTTTATTTGTAATAAAATTATTGTTATCACGTATACAGTAGTGAATAAGCTAGACTGAAAGTTTATTTGTAATAAAATTATTGTTATCACGTATACAGTAGTGAATAAAATACAGTGAACGTTTACCTCTAGTTAAATTATTGTTATCACGGATGTAGTAGAGAATAACCTAGAGTGAACATTTACCTCTAGTTAAATTATTGTTATCACGTATACAGTAGTGAAT
>NW_013711789.1:0-411 GCF_000517525.1 Limulus polyphemus | reverse complement strand
ATCAGTAGCAACCTGAGGTGTACACCAAACAATTCCTCATCATCAGTAGCCAACCTGAGGTGTACACCAACAATTCCTTACCATCAGTAACCAACCTGAAGTGTACACCAAACAATTCCTCACCATTAGTAACCAACCTGAAGTGTACACCAAACAATTCTTCACCATCAGTAGCCAACCTGAGGTGTAAACAAACAATTCCTCACCATTAGTAGCCATCCTGAAGTGTACACCAAACAATTCCTCACCATCAGTAGCCAACCTGAGGTGTAAACAAACAATTCCTCACCATCAGTTGCCAACCTGAAGTGTACACCAAACAATTCCTCACCATCAGTAGCCAACCTGGAGTGTACACCAAACAATTCCTCACCATTAGTAGCCAACTTGAAGTGTACACCAAACAATTAC
>NW_013711788.1:0-411 GCF_000517525.1 Limulus polyphemus | reverse complement strand
ACAGTGGTAGGTATTTTAGTAAACAAAATATTCACAATTTCGGAAATGAAATGGCAGAAACATTGATGCAATGAGATTTAAATTACTATGGAAATTTAAACCTAACTGTATTTATTATACCATAACATAACATTTGAGGGACAACAAGGAGTTCATTGGTCTAACAAGGATATTCCATTCATTTCATCAATCACCCATTTGCCATGACTTTAGGTAATCATCATTCCCTTTCTTAAAACTCCCACACTTGTTGTGTCTCTTCAACTGAAGGTAATCTATTCCAAAGGCTCACCACCCTGTTAGAAAATAAAATTGCCTAATTTACAGACAACGTCTGTCCTGCCAAATCTCATATCTGTGTCTCAATGTTCTATCACTTTTACTATTAAACATAAAAGAATATGTATCAGT
>NW_013711787.1:0-411 GCF_000517525.1 Limulus polyphemus | reverse complement strand
ACTGGTTTTTAAGAGCAAAACCACATTGGACTATATGCTGTGTCCACCGTAGGGAAACGAACCGTTGTCAGAAAGAAAGCGTGCTTTTACTTGGCCATGAAACTATTTATCACTGTGTTCATAATAAAATATGTAGTTTAATGAATTATTCTTTTATATATCCTTAAAATTTATTTTTTAAACACATAATTATTTAAAGATTTGTTGACTTTATCCTGTTATGGATTTTTTTTTGGTGTTACTCTTACTCTTATGAATTTTTTTCTTATCCGTTTTTTTTAATTTACAAAACTTAAAGTATTAATTCCTTTATCTAAAGTAGTTCTCGTAGACTGAGAATATTTTGTTTAATTTTCTAAGATCCGACACAGTATTTTTAATGCTAATGTTCATCAGCGGCACAGTATTTTA
>NW_013711786.1:0-411 GCF_000517525.1 Limulus polyphemus | reverse complement strand
CAAAAGGTACCTTGATACCCTGTAATTTATGTGTGGTAAAGGTACCTTGATACCCTGTAATTTATGTGTAAAAGGTACCTTGATACCTTGTAATTTATGTATGTAAAGGTACCTTGATACCCTGTAATTTATGTGTGAAAAGGTACCTTGGTACCCTGTAATTTATGTGTACCTTGTAATTTATGTATGTAAAAGGTATCTTGATGCCCTGTAATTTATGTGTGCAAAAATGAACCTTGATACCCTGAAATTTATGTGTGTGAAAGGTAACTTGGTACCCTGTAATTTATGTGTGTTAAAGGTACCTTGATACCCTGTAATTTATGTGTGCAAAAGGTACCTTGATACTCTGTAATTTATGTGTGGTAAAGGTACCTTGATACCCTGTAATTTATGTGTAAAAGGTACCTT
>NW_013711785.1:0-411 GCF_000517525.1 Limulus polyphemus | reverse complement strand
GGATAAAATGCCTAATTAAAATTATAAGGGTAAAATGCCTAATTGAAATTATAGGAGTGAAATGTTTAATGTGATAAAAAAACAAGAGCATAATACTTAATTTGATCTACTGGGATATAAATCATTTTTAGTATACACGAGCGAAATAATGAATTATTGAAACATTAGATCAGACTGTAAAGAGCTTGAGTCTCATTTGTGCTATACTTGAACGCACAAGTAAAAGCTGGGTTCGAGTCCCACCTTTGGACTTTATTTCATGCATTCTACGGTTTAAAAATGTGAAATTATATTTCAGTATTTGTTTAACTTGCATCTAACTGAGTTTTGACAACAAAACACTTACATTTTTAAGATCAAAAATAAGAATTAACTTTTTAACGATATAGTCTGGCCACGCTTATAGAAACA
>NW_013711784.1:0-411 GCF_000517525.1 Limulus polyphemus | reverse complement strand
GAATAAAAAAAAAAGCATCAAGTAAACAAAAACATTTTATTTTCTATCCGTACATTATGTTATCATCAGTTCATTATGGTGGTTTATTAAGAGTAAAGAGCATTAGTGGCTTTTCCTGTTACAGTCTCAGTCATTTGACTAGTACAGGAAAGCAATTAGTGAAAGGTGATATCAAAACTAAACAACAACAAGACTTACTTCACCCTCTTCCTGATTAAGTGGGACAAGCTGAGATGCAGAAAAAAAAGGAATCATGTTAGTTAAAGAAATATGCAGAAGAACTTAGTTGTTAGTTACAGCTATCTAAGCAAAATATTAACAATTTTAAGAGTTTTGAATGTTCACCCGTAATACTTCTAAAGATAGCAACAAAAGTACATGCACATATAGCCAAACATTATATAACTTTGT
>NW_013711783.1:0-411 GCF_000517525.1 Limulus polyphemus | reverse complement strand
TATATGCAGAAAACAAACATTAAAAATCAGAACAATTTATGTGAATAAAGATATATTATTTACTACCTACAGAAGGGTAAAATATGTAATATGATGACATTTAAAACCATTACACTTGTTTTAATTTAAAAAATTAATTAGTCATACTTTAAAAAAAATACTGTCAACGCCTTTAGGATTTTATATGCTGTCTTTTTATAAGCTAATTTTCTTTTACCAGTTAACATTCTAAGTAAAGCAAGTGTAAATTAGAAATATCTGGCAAGTAATTTGATGATTTATGATTTACATTAATACTCACAATCAGATGTTATATGCACTAATTCAAATACCACATCTGACTTTGAGGTAGAGTTCATTATCTCACAAGCAAATGACAGTATATTTTTGGTTTTTAATTTACACAGAAGG
>NW_013711782.1:0-411 GCF_000517525.1 Limulus polyphemus | reverse complement strand
TATAGTTATGTTACCTGTATTTATATTATCTGTAGTTATGTTACCTGTAGTTATGTTACCTGTATTTATGTTATCTGTATTTATATTATCTGTAGTTGGGTTATCTGTATTTATATTATCTGTAGTTATCTGTAGTTATGTTATCTGTAGTTATATTATCTGTAGTTATGTTATCTGTAGTTATATTATCTGTAGTTATGTTATCTGTAGTTATATTATATGTAGTTATATTATCTGTAGTTATGTTATCTGTAGTTATGTTATCTTGTAGTTATATTATCTGCATTTATGTTATCTGTTGTTATGTTATCTGTAGTTATATTATCTGTAGTTATGTTATCTGTAGTTATGTTATCTTTAGTTATATTATCTGTATTTATGTTATCTGTTGTTATGTTATCTGTATTTATG
>NW_013711781.1:0-411 GCF_000517525.1 Limulus polyphemus | reverse complement strand
TAAAATAGTACCATGTAAGTACGAGTGATTAAATAGTACCATGTAAGTACGAGTGGTTAAATAGTACCATGTAAGTACGAGTGATTAAATAGTACCATGTAAGTACGAGTGGTTAAATAGTACCATGTAAGTACGAGTGATTAAATAATACCATGTAAGTATCAGTTATTAAATAGTACTATGTAAGTACGAGTGATTAAATAGTACCATGTAAGTACGAGTGATTAAATAGTACCATGTAAGTATTAGTGGTTAAATAGTACCATGTAAGTATCAGCTATTAAATAGTACCATGTAAGTACGGGTGATTAAATAGTACCATGTAAGTACGAGTGGTTAAATAGTACCATGTAAGTATCAGTGATTAAATAGTACCATGTAAGTATCAGTTATTAAATAGTACCATGTAAT
>NW_013711780.1:0-411 GCF_000517525.1 Limulus polyphemus | reverse complement strand
CTACTGAGAACAAACATAGTTGGCCCAATTGTTGCCAGAACGACTTGTGGATCTATTGAGAACAAACATAGTTGCCTTAGTTGTTGCTAAAACGACTTGTGGATCTACTGAGAACAAGCATAGTTGGCCCAGTTGTTGCCAGAACGACTTGTGGATCTACTGAAAACAAACATAGTTGGCCCAGTTGTTACTAGAACGACTCGTGGATCTACTGAAAACAAACATAGTTGGCCCAGTTGTTACTAGAACGACTTGTGGATCTACTGAGAACAAACATAGTTGGCCTAGTTGTTGCCAAAACGACATGTGGATCTACTGAGAACAAACATAGTTGGTACAGGTGTTGCTAGAACGACTTGTGGATCTACTGAAAACAAACATAGTTTGCCCAGTTGTTGCTAGAACGACTTG
>NW_013711779.1:0-411 GCF_000517525.1 Limulus polyphemus | reverse complement strand
TTAACTATTAATTTATAAGGGGGGGGGGGCTGCTGAATAACCGGGAAAACAGATTATAAAAGAATAATTGCAGTTTGATAAGAATTATATCTAATATCTAAAGATACCAAGAATATCACAGTTAACACTAGAACTGATTTTTTTCAAAATTTAGCAATTTGTGACCATCTCAGGAGTATGTATATTTTCTTTCTTGCTTTTTTCTAATTCAGTTTTTTAATTTGCTTTTACTGTACAAATTACCACAATCTTTATTATGTTTTTGTACAATCAATAGATATTTCAGGTTTCAAAAACTCCCTTTCAGAGCTTTGATATTATATATTATTGACCAGTACTGTTGAAGCTCTATCTTTGTACAACTTTTATTATGTAACATTGTTCAGTATTGTTAAAGCTGTATGTATATAT
>NW_013711778.1:0-411 GCF_000517525.1 Limulus polyphemus | reverse complement strand
AGACTTAAGTATTATATTAATTACTCTGTACTTTAACACAATTCTACTGGAGATTAAGACTTAAATATTATATTAATTACCCTGTACTTTAACACAATTCTGCTGTAGATGAAGATTTAAATATTATATTAATTACCCTGTACTCTAACACAATTCTACCGGGAGATAAAGACTTAAATATTATATTAATTACCCTGTACTCTAACACAATTCTACCGGGAGATAAAGACTTAAATATTATATTAATTACCCTGTACTTTAACACAATTCTCATGGAAATGAAGAGTTAAATATTATATTAATTACCCCGTACTTTAACACAATTCTGATGGAAATCAAGGCTTATATATTATATTAATTACCCCGTACTCTAACACAATTCTACTGGAGATTAAGACTTAAATATTATAT
>NW_013711777.1:0-411 GCF_000517525.1 Limulus polyphemus | reverse complement strand
CATCAACTTGTGACAGTATGTTTGACTGAAAGGTGTCAGTGGCCCTCATCAACTTGCGACAGTATGTTTGACTGAAAGGTGTCAGTGGCCGTCATCAACTTGCGACAGTATGTTTGACTGAAAGATGTCAGTGGCCGTCATTGATTTGCAACATTACGTTTGAAGACAAGGTTCTTAAAAATTAATGAATCACCGACTGATGTAATGAATTTACTGTTTTAGTAAAGATTTGTTTTTTGTCAGGTATGCAAAGCTACTCAAGCTATCTGCTTTAGCTGTTCCTAATTTTGAGCTGATAGTCTAAAGGGAAGGCAGCTAGTCAACAGTACTTACCTTCAGTTCTATTACAAAATAATAGGGTAATAAGGAATGACTGAAACTGTTGTTGTCACAAAGACACAGTTAAAACCA
>NW_013711776.1:0-411 GCF_000517525.1 Limulus polyphemus | reverse complement strand
GTACTTCCTCTTTTTGTGTACGTGTTCAACCCACTTGTAACTTGGGTACTATCCTCCTTTTGTGTACTTGTTCAACCCACATGTAACTTGGGTACTATTCTCCTTTTGTGCGCTTGTTCAACCCATACGTAACTTGGGTACTATCCTCCTTATGTGTACTTGTTCAACCCACATGTAACTTGGGTACTTCCTCTTTTTGTGTACGTGTTCAACCCACTTGTAACTTGGGTACTATCCTCCTTTTGTGTACTTGTTCAACCCACATGTAACTTGGGTACTATTCTCCTTTTGTGCGCTTGTTCAATCCACTTGTAACTTGGGTACTATCCTCCTTTTGTGTACTTGTTCAACCCACATGTAACTTGGGTACTATTCTCCTTTTGTGCGCTTGTTCAACCCACTTGTAACTTG
>NW_013711775.1:0-411 GCF_000517525.1 Limulus polyphemus | reverse complement strand
AGGCCCGGCATGGCCAGGTGGTTAGGGCGTCTCAGTGACTTCACGGTTAAACTTAAGTCGAATAAACCTATTCTACAACTATAGACACCCATCAAACACTTCCAGTACATAAGACACTCTGAGGCCCTGCATGGCCAAGTGGTTAACCTCTCTCAGTGACTGCACGGTTAAACTTAAGTGGACTAAACCTATTCTACAACTGTAGACACCCATCAAACACTTCTAGTATATAAGACACTCTGAGGCCCGGCATGGCCAGGTGGTTAGGGCGTCTCAGTGACTTCACGGTTAAACTTAAGTGGACTAAACCTATTCTACAACTATAGACACCCATCAAACACTTCTAGTACATAAGACACTTTGAGGCCCTGCATGGCCAAGTGGTTAACCCCTCTCAGTGACTGCACGGTT
>NW_013711774.1:0-411 GCF_000517525.1 Limulus polyphemus | reverse complement strand
GTAGTATGAGTGCACATGAGTCGCGTCGTTGTAACTTCTGTATTGTTAACCAGGCATGGGTGAAAGATCAGTATGATAAAAATAATAAATATATATATATAAATGAATAATGTTACGAGATTTAAGCTGTTTCGTCTAAACATTTATGTTTTTCTCTTACAATTTGTGTTCATTCTTGAATGAAAGAGGCATAATTGATGTTTACTTCCTAATTTGTTACGGTGGTTGCAAGATCAGTCAAATCTACCAAATCTGTACAGAGATTAAGTACTGAAAATAACAGATAAAATATAAAGTTTTTTCTTAAGATATGTTTGCTAACTAAGATATGAAAAAAAAATCATAAAAGAAACATTGCTTTACAAACCTTAAGACTTATAAAAAAATTGTATTTTGCATCTGAAAGCATTG
>NW_013711773.1:0-411 GCF_000517525.1 Limulus polyphemus | reverse complement strand
AATTGATATCTATATGGATTATACCATAGTGGTTATCATACTGGGAATTGATATCTATATGTATTATACCATGGTGATATCATACTGGGAATTGATATCTATATGTATTATACCATGGTGATATCATACTGGGAATTGATACCTATATGTATTATACCATAGTGGTATCATACTGGGAATTGATACCTATATGTATTATACCGTAGTGGTATCATACTGGGAATTGATACCTATATGTATTATACCATGATGGTATCATACTGGGAATTGATATCTATATGGATTATACCATGGTGATATCATACTGGGAATTAAACCATCCTTCTTATATTAACTCTTTATTGCAGAAAAGGAATTTGTAATATGAGAATCGCTGGGGAAATCATCTTGTAAAATCCATCGTGTATCTGC
>NW_013711772.1:0-411 GCF_000517525.1 Limulus polyphemus | reverse complement strand
TATAACGTTCAGATTGGAGATACTTAAGTCATTTTGTTAAAGATATAATATGAATGTTTTCTTTGTAGAATGAAATATTCTGTTTAAGTACATACTGTAAGGTTGTGAAAATCGTTTACCAATGTGGTTATCTTAGTAGCATATACGCTTAAAAAAGGTTTTATTTCTAATGGTTATATCTTTTAAAGACACTAATTACTTTGACTTAGTTTCGGCTGCTAATCTGCTACAGTTTTAATGGAGTTTATATACTCTCTCTTTTACTTGATGCGGCTAACTATATGGATCTTTTCAAGAGAAGTATCCATATTAGGATGGCTGAATGTGTTATAGTTAAATATACAAATCTTCTTTTATACTTCTCTTCTTATATTTAGCTTCGATCCACTTAATCGCGTTTGTTACATGACA
>NW_013711771.1:0-411 GCF_000517525.1 Limulus polyphemus | reverse complement strand
GATCTGGCGAGTTACTACGCACAAAGTCTTGGTACGTTATTTGTACCAGTTACTTAGGGCAGGGTTTCCAAATTTCTCAGCACAAGGCGCCCTTAGAACACTCCACGTACTAACTGAACACCGACCCAATGATTCTATATATATATATGTACTGAGCACTTTAATTAAAAGTATTGTGTGTTTTGTTTATTTGCTACGCCCCCGATGTAGGACATATTCAAATCCGAAAGCGAAAACTCCTATGCATTTCTTTGTCAATGCGTTCAAGTTTTTAAATAGTTAACCAATGGCAAGGTACTTTTACAACATAATCGGCACAATTAGTAGGTATATTGTTTTTAAACAATGGTGTATGGCGGTTTAATTAGTTTACATTTAAACAATGATTTGTTTTGAAACTGTGTTGAATGG
>NW_013711770.1:0-411 GCF_000517525.1 Limulus polyphemus | reverse complement strand
AGCTCCACCGTGGGTAGACATCAAGAAGTAAAACTATTATATAACAGACACCGTAACACGACTGTAGCTCCACCATGGGTAGACATCAAGAAGTAAAACTATTATATGTGTTACGGTGTCTGTTGACTGTAGCTCCACAAAGGGTAGACATCAAGAAGTAAAACTATTACATAACAGACACTGTAACACGACTGTAGCTCCACCATGGGTAGACATCAAGAAGTAAAACTATTATATAACAGACACCGTAACACGACTGTAGCTCCACAAAGGGTAGACATCAAGAAGTAAACTATTACATAACAGACACCGTAACACGACTGTAGCTCCACCATGGGTAGACATCAAGAAGTAAAACTATTATATAACAGACACCGTAACACGACTGTAGCTCCACCATGGGTAGACATC
>NW_013711769.1:0-411 GCF_000517525.1 Limulus polyphemus | reverse complement strand
TCTCTCTCTCTCTCTGTATATATATATATATATATAATTACACTTTCTTTTAGATAGGGAATCCAATTGGATATAATTTATCTTGGCCACCCGGAGATGTGACTGAAATTCAAGCTAATGTATTATGATACTTACTACAACATGTGTCTAAAATTAAATGAGAAATTTACATTCTTCAAAGTAGGCTTATTACCAATGACCTGGTTCTTTCTGCCTGCTTGTTACTAGTGCAGTTTAACAATACACTGTATCTGATAAACTACTGATCAAATTAAGAAGAGATCAAAGAAATTCATGTGGAAATACTGATCAAACTATTTTAATGAAACATTTTGTTAAAATTACGTTACATCTGTATAAAATATTCTAACAGCAACATAAGACATATGAATGGTGGAAAGCATCAATTAT
>NW_013711768.1:0-411 GCF_000517525.1 Limulus polyphemus | reverse complement strand
GTGGATATATATATGTATAGGCTACATGAAGAAAGCACACACACACATATATATAGGCTACAGGAAAAACACACACACATACACATATATATACATATATAGTCTGCTTCAAAAAACATATACAACACGTATATATAGTCTACAAGAAGAAATGCACACACACAAATATAGTCTAAATAAGAAAGCACACACACACACATCTATATAGTCTACAAAAAGAAAACACACACATATATATATATTGGCTACAAGAAGAAAACACACACCCATATATATTGGATACAGAAAGAAAACACACATATGTACAGTCTACAATAATAAAACACACACACACACACATATATATATATATATAGTCTACAATAAGAAAAAACACACAAACAGAGATATATACAGTCTGAATCAAAAACC
>NW_013711767.1:0-411 GCF_000517525.1 Limulus polyphemus | reverse complement strand
TATCATATGTTTTCTACTCCTTTTAGTTTAAAGTTAAGTTTCGAAACTTTTGTTCTCCATAGTTCCCTAGGTTGGAACGTAGCATTGCTCAAGCAAGATTCTAACTTTAACTTTCCCTGGAGGCTAATTGGGTGAAGTGGAAATTAGGCACCTTCTTGTCTGATTCTATTGCTTGGAATAACAACGAGCTTTTTAATTAGCACGTCAAGTTATTCTTGTCGGCGAAGCAGCCAATAGCTGCGAGTGGACTCGCCCATGATCTTCACTGCTCGTTGGCCGACTGAAGTAAATGGCACCAATCAGTCTTCGAGAGATTTTACTTGATTTGAATAAAATTTAGCAATTTTTTTATTATAGATTTTCATAAATATTAGCATATTTTACCAGACTTTAAGCTTCATAAAAGCTTTC
>NW_013711766.1:0-411 GCF_000517525.1 Limulus polyphemus | reverse complement strand
AAATACTACTTTCATCACCAGCAGGTTACTTGTGATTATTTCATGAACAGTGTTACTGTAAATACTACTTTCATCACCAGCAGGTTACTTGTGATTATTTCATGAACAGTGTTACTGCAAATACTACTTTCATTACCAGAAGGATACTTGTGATTATTTCATGAACAGTGTTACTGTAAATACTACTTTCATCACCAGCAGGTTACTTGTGATTATTTCATGAACAGTGTTACTGTAAATACTACTTTCATCACCAGCAGGTTACTTGTGATTATTTTATGATGAGTGTTACTGTAAATACTACTTTCATCATCAGCAGGTTACCCACAATTATTTCTTAAACAGTGTTACTGTAAATACTACTTTCATCATCAGCAGGTTACCTGTGATTATTTCATGAATAATGTTACT
>NW_013711765.1:0-411 GCF_000517525.1 Limulus polyphemus | reverse complement strand
CCTGGTATATATTGAAATGATATGTTTTGTATGCTTTATTTCTTATTTTACCTGCAAGGTTTGTTTTATCATATTGTGTAGCATTCATTCGTAGTTGTATACAAGCTATTATTACACTGAGAAAAGTTATTGTATTGCAATACAGTGTTATTAAGTGTTTCCTGTCAAATATGTACATTATGTATATCTGTGTGTGTAAATCAAACATTACAATAAAACTAAAATTTAACAAGTATTTTCCAATATCAGACCTAGTTATGAACATTAAGTAATAACGAATAATGTTTGTGATCATAGCACCCAAATGTGTTGGGGATATTTCATGTATCAGACAAAATCCAGATGCTGATGTCAAACTAGACAGCAGCTATGAAATATAAGCTAAGGGCTAGGAGTTGAGTGCTTATACCC
>NW_013711764.1:0-412 GCF_000517525.1 Limulus polyphemus | reverse complement strand
ATGAGAAGAGAACTTCATGGAGGTTGAACGAAGAGGGAGAGAGATGAGAAGAGAACTTCATGGAGGTTGAACGAAGAGGGAGAGAGATGGGGAGAAAACTTCACGGAGGTTGAACGAAGAGGGAGAGAGATGAGGAGAAAACTTCATGGAGGTTGAACGAAGAGGGAGAGAGATGAGGAGAAAACTTCACGGAGGTTGAACTAAGAGGGAGAGAGATGAGGAGAAAACTTCATGGAGGTTGAACGAAGAGGGGGAGAGATGAGGAGAGAACTTCATGGAGGTTGAACGAAGAGGGGGAGAGATGAGGAGAAAACTTCACGGAGGTTGAACGAAGAGGGAAAGAGATGAGGAGAGAACTTCATGGAGGTTGAACGAAGAGGGAGAGAGATGAGGAGAAAACTTCACGGAGGTT
>NW_013711763.1:0-412 GCF_000517525.1 Limulus polyphemus | reverse complement strand
CAACGTAGACTACTTCGTCCATATGCATAGCACCTTTTCATCCCTTGTTTGTATGTTACAGAGTTCCCGCTCAAAGCTTTTCAAAGGCCTATCTATGCTAGCCGTCCCTAGTTTTCAAGGCCTATCTATGCTAGCCGTCCCTAGTTTTCAAGGCCTATCTATGCTAGCCGTCCATAGTTTTCAAGGCCTATCTAGCCGTCCCTAATTTTGAACTGAATGACAAGAGTAATTTTGAACCGAGTTACTCTTTTCTCACAGAATAATTGGATTTGACTATTACTCTTATTGTGAACCCACTGACCCAAAGTGTGGGGGACCATTTTTACGGCAAAAAAGCCGCAGATCATTAACTCTGTGACTCGTAGACCGAGAATGCTGACCACTAGGTCACACCCAGCCATAGATCGACAAT
>NW_013711762.1:0-412 GCF_000517525.1 Limulus polyphemus | reverse complement strand
TTAATGTGGTAATTGTAAATATAAATTAGATTATAATGTCATCAGAATCTGAGCGATGTTTAATGTGGTAATTGTAAATGTAAATTAGATTATAATGTCATCAGAATCTGAGCGATGTTTAATGTGGTAATTGTAAATGTAAATTAGATTATAATGTCATCAGAATCTGAGCGATGTTTAATGTGGTAATTGTAAATATATAAATTACATTATAATTTCATCAGAATCTGAGCGATGTTTAATGTGGTAATTGTAAATATAAATTACATTATGATTTCATCAGAATCTGAGCGATGTTTAATGTGGTAATTTTCCTTCTTCTTTTTGTAATGTTTGTCCTCCACAAGATGTTTACAAAATTACGTATTACATAAAATAGAACAAGTACAAACTATAATTTAACTTCGAACAT
>NW_013711761.1:0-412 GCF_000517525.1 Limulus polyphemus | reverse complement strand
AAACCACAGGTTATAACCAACACTCCTTCATGTTAGTATCAATACTCCTTCATGTAATAAAACACAGGTTATCACCAACACTCCTTCATGTAATAAAACACAAGATAGCACCAACACTCCTTCATGTAATAAAACACAAGTTAGTGCCAACACCCCTTCATGTAATAAAACACAGGTTATAACCAACACTCCTTCATGTTATCACCAACACTCCTTCATGTAATAAAACACAGGCAATAACCAACACTCCTTCATGTAATAAAACACAAGATAGCACCAACACTCCTTCATGTAATAAAACACATGTTAGCACCAACACTCCTTCATGTAATAAAATACAAGTTAGTGCCAATACTCCTTCATGTAATAAAACACAGGCTATAACCAACACTCCTTCATGTAATAAAACACA
>NW_013711760.1:0-412 GCF_000517525.1 Limulus polyphemus | reverse complement strand
TCTGTTAGGTCAATTACCAACTTACAGTACAATCTGTTAGATCAGTTACCAACTTACAGTATAATTTGTTAGATCAATTACCATCTTATAAAATCATTTGCTGGACTAGTGTCCGTTTTCCAGTGATATATATTGGGCCAGTGTTCAGTTTCTAGTAACATCTATCACACTGGCTGTACCATACAGTCAGTTGATGAGGTTATACTTAAACAACCACACTGGAGATATCACTGGCTGTATCATACAGTCAGATGGTGAGATTATACTTACACAACCACAATGTTGATATCACTGGCTGTACCATACAGTCAGTTGGTGATGTTATACTTACACAACCACACTGTAGATATCACTGGCTGTACCATACAGTCAGATGGTGAGGTTATACTTACACAACCACAATGTTGATATC